>NW_027522313.1:342500-394869 GCF_052094955.1 Ictidomys tridecemlineatus
ATGAGTGGAGAAATGATTGGCAGGCCGGACATTCCCATTTCTGAAATGACTATCATAGCAATCATCATGAATCTTCTCTCGTCTACCCTGTGACCCAAGAAACCTAAAGGCTCAATCTCTGAAAATTTAAGACTGCTCAGAAATGTGCACCTACTGCCTACAAAATCAACACACCAGGGCAGGAAGATGAAGTTTGGGAAGGGCTGTGGGCTTTATAATTAGATAAATACGGGTCCAAATTGAAATCCTGCTGAGTATTAGTTATGGGATGCCAGACAGATATTTTAACTTATCTAAACCTCAGTTGTTTTTCACTTCTAAAGTGAGAATAATAGAACCTAATTCACAGAATCACCATAAAGGTAACATAAGCTAAAGCCCCAAGCAGTGTGCCCTAACTCAGAGAGTACCCAATAATACAAATTGCCATCTTCTGACCTCCTTCTCACATTATTGCTCCTTTCCCCTTAGGAGTATTCGCCAGTGCACCATTGGAACTACACATTGGAGAACTCCTGACCTCATTTGAGTTCTTCTTCCCAAAGTCTCCTACCACTCTTTCCTCTGAACATTTTTAAAATTGACCTTCAAAAAAAGGTCTTTGATAAATTTCTACCCCAATTCTATTTTTCCCTCCCCTGAATAGAGCAGATGTTAATTATTTTTATCTAAAATTTCCTATCAAAGTTATTTAATCAACTCATGAAGACCTTTGGGGAGCCTTCCTTGGTTCCAAAGTAGCTGTTCCCTTAATCATTTCCTCTGCTGCCTTGGGAGAAAAAAAAAAAAAAGCGCTGGTCTCCAAGGTGATTTCACTCTCTCTGATGTGGGGAGGGTGTCAACATCTCACAAATGGTATGCTTGTGTTCCATCTATTTACTTTTAGGGTTTCTGTGAAAAACTGGTCAAAGCATTCTTTTTAGCAAATCAATGATTCCTTCTGTCTGCACCCATGTACATCTGTCTATCTGTCTGTGAGCATAGGCAGCCCAGGTCTAAGAAAGCCTTTCCTGCCTTGCCTAGACAACTCCATCCATCTTAAAAGCTTCATGATGAGCAAACGGTCTAAGATCCCTCGTAATTGAAAAAAACGGCAACGTACTGCTATGATCTCCCATTGTCATATTTTCTACACAAGGAGGCTTTGAGTCATTGGTAGTCAGCATCCTGTGTTGAAATTTTCCTGAATAATTCACTATTTCCCATACCATCTTATGCTAACCTGACTTCCTTATGTTGTTCACACTGCCAAAAACTTGTCATTTCTCATTCATTCACTTACCCAAAAATATTTATTCTGTATTGTTCATAGGACAGGCACCATGCCATCTGTGAGGCCTTCGCTAATGGGCAAAAACAGATACTATCCCTTTGAGTTGTCTGAAGAGCAAAGGGAACTCACTGAATCATTTTAGGTAGGGCACCAGTTATGATTAGACGGAAAAGATCATTTTGGCTGCAGAGCACAAATTGAAGGAGACAGGTATGAATGAGATTTCTTCTTTGGACCATAATGGAGAAAGTGGCTCTTGCACTAGCCCTCTGCTATCAATAAGCAACTAAAAACAAGGCTGAATATATAGGGAAACTGCTATCTGGCATGGACAACAGCCAACACAAGACCCATGACCTCCAAAGAAAGGAGAAAATCATGAGGCAAGGTCTTATTCTTTTTCCAGTTCTCCTTATAGGGACAATTTCCTAACTGTAACGTAGGGAGGTAGAACTCAGAGCAAATGGAGCATGACATTCCTGTTGATCTTGAAGGAATAGAGATCAGATTTTAGGACTACTGAAGAAAGTCGAATCTGTGAGACAGGCCATCAAAGAAGAGGGATCTGTGAAGAAATCTAGGTAGTAGGGAGGATGGGCTGTGTGTGCATAGGAAGAGAGTATGCAAAGCTAACCAGGAGGGGATGTTAAGAGGAGGACGGTAGACATAGCAGAGGTCAAGCAGAACTAGGAGATGTTGCAGTTCTATCTCAGCCAGAGTATTGTGACTTTTTAATCCCAGGGCATGCAGTTTAAAACTACAGAAAGGCTGTGCCTTAAGAATAAGGACCGTGTCCAAGAGAAAGTGTCAACAAATTATGGCTCTTGGTTCAGCCACCAATGTTCATAAATAAATTTTTCTTAGCACACCCTACCCATTCATTTATATTTAAGCTATCGTAGTAGAGTTGATTATTTGCTACTGAGACCATATGGCCCGAAAGCCTAAAATATTTACAATCTAGTCCTGAAGAGGATGTGTTAGGGTAAGGACTGATCTTAAAGTTAAGACTATTCTAGACTTGTTCTAACAAAACCTAAAAGCACATCTTGCCAAGATCCACAGGGAATTTTGCAATTTTTGTCCTATGAATTTAAAGGATCTTTGAGAGAGCATCACAGAATTCTCCCTGCCCCCCAACAAAACAAAAAAATCATAACCTCTAAAAGTTCAACATATTTAGCCTAAAATGGAATGATTCCTTGGAACAAAACTGAAGCTCTTCAGAGGAAGATAACAGAATCTAGACTCTCTATGACATATCATTAATAATGCCCAGAATAAAGCAAAAATTGCTAGACATGCATAGAAATGGGAAAACTAAATATTAGGCAAGGAAACATCTTTAATAGAAATAGGCTCCATGAAGGTCTGTATGTTGGATTTGGTGATACTTTAAAGTCTATATTATAAATATAAATTATCTACTAGGAAAAATATAGTGCCAATGACTAAACAAATTACTCTTTAACGGAACAAAATTAAGTTTAAAAGGCAGTGAATGTGGGAAGATCACTGTAAGAAAGCTATCACTAAGTCACAGGTGGGATAGATACTATTGATAGGTTACACTGGGATATTAGCTATAATTCTGGAGTAAGTAAAAATATTTAAAAGACTCTCAGGAAGAAAAATAGAATTCAGTCATAAGCTGGATGTGGAGGAAAATATAGTAGGATATAAAAAAGAAAACTTTTTGATTTGAGGCTTAAAGTGTTTTTGATAATGCAATTTACTGAGTTGGGGAAAGTCTGCAGAGGTATATTTGATTAAATTGAGTTAGGTCTTGAATATCTATAGTTTTTGATCTCAATAATTGTCAAACATTAAAAAGTTGTGCTCAAACATCCTGCTTCTTTCTCAATTTCTCCTTCACCCAGTCAGAATTGTTCACTCTTCAGTATTCCTATAACACTCCATTAAGACCCTTGTTATAGCCCTATTCTCTTTTCTAATCATCTACTTACATGCCTAGACCATGAACTCTGTGAATTCAGGGACCATCCCATGTTCATCTTTGTAGTCATGACTCCTAGTATACATTTAGGACATGGTGGGCGTTGAGGCAGAATGAATGAATGAATGAATGAAAATAATTCTTAATTTCATTCTTGGAGGTTTGTGACTGGGTACCATTTTTTTAAAGAGAGAGTGAGAGAGAGAGAGAGAGAGAGAGAGAGAGAGAGAATTTTAATATTTATTTTTTAGTTCTCGGCAGACACAACATCTTTGTTGGTATATGGTGCTGAGGATCGAACCCGGGCCGTACGCATGCCAAGTGAGCGCGCTACCGCTTGAGCCACATCCCCAGCCCTGGGTACCATTTTTTAAAGGGAAAGGGAGAGATTTTAGAGTTAGACAAATCTGAGATCAGTCTTGACTTCTCACTTACTTCCTGGTAACTGTCTAAGCAACTTCATGTTTGTAAGACGGAGATAAAAAATTACCACCTTAGAGTAAATGAGTTTATTCTTGGAAAGTGGTCAACAGAGAAACTCCTTCAAAAAAAATTCTCTATATTTTGTTAGCCAATGTAGTGGTGATGATGATAAACAGATTAATGTTGCAAAAGCAGCTGCCCAGAAATGATTTTTGCACAAAACAGCAGGAAGTGCTCATTGCAGGAAGGGCTTCCAGGCCCCTTCCTGTGCTTACACTGGTGTAAGGACACCTCTCACAGATGAAAACATGTTCTGTTACCTAGCAGCATTTGCTCAGGCATGCTTACTGGAGAAATATGGGAATTGGAACTATGCTTAGGGGAATAGCTTCTGTTTCCTACAGGTCATTAAAGAAGATGGAAAGAAAAAAAAATTGTCATTTTTGGCTACCTAACTTATAAGTCCTAGTTCATACACTTACAAGTTCAGCAAAGGTCTTACCTCACAGATGGTCATGAGCAACTTTCCGGCTCCACAGACCCCACAGCCTATGAAATTTGGGTGTTTGGTGTGCATTCACTGTCTTCAGTTGTGCTTCCCAAATTTTGCAATTTTATTGAAGCAGCCAAAAGAGGGCTCTGCTTAATTTTCTGTTATAAGCTGTATTTCAATACACTTTAAATAAATAATCATGTTTCCATTTGCCCCTATGTATTACAAGGTCATGAGACAGGAAAGAAATTTTACATTTGCTTCCAACCTTCATTTCTTCCTACAGGCTGCCACTCCCTACCAGTGCTCTTAGACACAAAAGCATCCCTGCTTCATTCTCTGGTCCCTCCAGGAACTTTAGTTATTCAGCTCCTTGTGAGACTTGATTTTTAATGTTGTATCCACTCTCTGGGTCTCTGGTGTAAGTGCAAAGTGAGTTGACAGTCTGAGGGGCTAGCATGATGCACCCTTGGACCTTTAACTCTAGTTATGACCTTTAACTCTAGTTATGACCTTTACCCTCAGTCATTAAGCTTGTCTACCATATGATGGAAAGCCTGAGAAGACAGTGTCCCACATTGCCAAATAACCTATCACAGAAATGGGCAGTTACTACCCTTCAAATAGTTAAACAGGTGTCTTCTCCAGAAGGTACCTTGGTTCTATGACCAAAGACCCCATTCCTGCTAATCTTCACAACATGCCTGAGTCCTAAAGTCTCTGAAAGCAAAATGCTTTTGTCTGAGTGTGTCTTGCTCAGGAGAGGAAATTTGGTAGAGCTCAGCTGGAGCCTCTCTACCCCTTGGAGATCTAGATAAACCTAGCCAAACTTCCTAAGCTAAGGCCTGTGGAAGTCCAATCCTCTTCCACCATCTCTGTGAATTCCCAGCAGCTGACACCCTCCTGCACAGTCTTGTCTCTGCTGTTCACACCTGAGGCCTAATTTCTGCCCATACTAACCTAAGCATAAGCTCAGTGTTTCCACAGGTGTACAACAGGGACATTTGGACCAAGAATTTCACCAGTCTCATACATATGGGTTCAATGTCTAGTATTAAATTTTTAAAACATGAGAATAAGCATTTGAGGCATAGTTATTGGAGTCAGGCAAATATGGATTGGATCTTCACATCCACCTCTTATCAATTTTCTGAGAAATAGGGATAATAATATGTATCTCATGGAGTCATTAACAGTATCAGGATAAGAATTTAATTAAAACCTCCAGCCTCTATTTGGATGGTGTGAGGTTCCTTACTTTTATTCATGTTCTCATGTGGCTGTTACTGCATTTCAGATGGGTTTCAATCTCCACTTTTTCCACTGGGAGTCCCTTCCCAGTGAGATGCTAGTATCAAAGATCACTCAGCTTTACTTCCCCGGGCTCCTGACCAGCCTTGGGGATAGGACCCTCCCTGTTGGAGGGGGATATGTCCCTTCTGATGCTGCATCCTGCATCCTGCATTAGCCAGGTGGCCTATTCCTCCTTCTCAGATCCCACCTCCTCTGCCCATCAACTCAGTCCACGTGAAGTGCAGAAGACAGAGGACCCATGTAGGAGTGACCTAGTCACAGTTACTGGAAGGGTTTGGTGCACTCCTTGGATGGTCTTTGAACAAATAACCCCAGGCTGTTTTGCATCTTTGCCTCTGTTGTTCCCACTTCCTGGACTGTCCTTTCCTCTACACCTGTCTTATCTCTAAGGTAAAAAGCCCTGGCATCTATAGTCAGTCCCTTCAGGTGATGCCCTGAGTCATGCTAAAATAGATTCCATTACTATTCCCTCCTGCACTGAGCTTCAAACACCCCTAGGGTGGAGCTTCTGACAGCTTTGTGTAGAATCAAACTGAATCCAACAAACTAAATCACACTGCCTCCAATTAAAGGCTATGTCCTCTCACAGCCTCTCCAAGCAGTTGGAAATCCCCGGCCTCCTTACTGCCAGTCAGCACTGCTGTCCTAATTGTCTATTACTGGGCCATTCCAGTGCTTCTGAGTGCTCAAAAAGCCCCTGTAAAAGGACCCCAACTACAGGAAAAAGGAAAGGAGGATCCAGGGACACATCCTCCTGTCTCCTGCTGATCAGTGAGTTCTTATACTGAGTCCTTCTACTCTACAAAATGCTTCTTCTACCCATTTAAGCCTCAAGTAGATTTGAGATGTAAGAATATGTTTCCTTTAGAATGATTTATTTTTCCTAGCCTGAGCTTCTTCATCCCTGTAGTTAGTATGATACAACTAGCAATGAAGTCTACTGCTCATCATGTTATCGCAAGAAAGAACAGCAAGGGAAATGGAAAGCTTGGCATGTGTAAGGAACTCAGTGAAAGTTAGCGGGTGATGAAGGAGCGTTCTCTCCCAGTCAATCTCCATTATCAGGCTGCAGAGGCGAAGAGCTGTGAAACATGTTCCTACCTCTCCTTGTTACTCTCGCATGGGAGTGTGACCCTTCACTTTGAATTGTGGTATCTGTTGTCTTTGGGCCTCTGGAGGCTCTGAAACAGGAAAAGGTTCATTGATATTATGATAATTGTTATAATAACCAATGGAACTTTTATGGGTTTTATAATAATCCATGAAACTCTATTAAAACATTATTTTAGAGCCCAAAGCAAACAGCATATTCAGTTGTCACCTGCTCCAATGCCAGTTGAGCACTGCTTTAACCCATCTGCTGCCTCCAAAGAAGACCCTTTCCCTTTGGGTCATATGCAATGTCGTCCCCCCCCAGAAGAGACCAATTCCACCCTGGCCCTTGCTACTCCAGGGTAGGGGATGGGATTACCAGAGCTCTAAGAGTCTCCTTTTCTCGGTCACTTGCAAGTCCCCCAAACAAGTGATTTGAATGTTCCCCACCATTCAGAAACTGTCTTCTGCAGACAATGACCAAGTGTCCAAGACCTAAGGCTGAGGAGGCAAAAAGACACAGCAAATGCATGTCCCCCCAGCTCTGGGACAGTCTTGGGAGCCAGCAGTGCTTCCTGAAGAAGACCCTGGAAGGATTTGGTGCACAGACACTGGAAGGATTTGGTGCACTCTGATCTTTGAACAAATAACCCCAGGCTGTTTTGCATCTTTGCCTCTGTTATTCCCACTGCAGTCAATAGCTGTGCCTCTCACTTACAGAACACCTGATGTTGGCATCAGTCAGACTACGGATCACAAAGCTTCTCCCTTTGCCAAGAAAACACTAAGTAGCTTTTGCGAAGCCACGGCCCTAACATCTTTATCTGAAAAATATAAAACAACAAATCACACTGGTTGATCTTCAGCTGAATAATTTTCGAGAGATCTGTGATAGACAAGAGGGAAAGGATGTGGGTAGCCTAAACACACCCAACACCTCACACACGGGGTCTCACTCCCACTTACAGCAGCCTACGAGTCTCTTTTTACAAAAGGAGAAAGGGCAGGTCAGGTATATAAGAAAGTGTGGTCTAGGACTGGATCCCAAGTCCATTGACCACCAAGCCTAGGCTTTCACTCTTACATTGTGCCGCTTCCCATTAGGAAAGAAAATCAGTGCAAAACATAGAGAGTTAGCAAGAGGCCCATTGCACGACAGAGGGGAGAAGGTGCTTATCTCTTTGACCATCCTCCCTTGCCCTAGCAACCATCCAGTTGATCGCTAAGCTCCTCTTCCCAGCTGGCCAACCCGGCTCAGCCTGGCAGGAGGCAAATCTTCCCAATGCTCTGTAATAACAGGTCTTAGAAATTGGTTTACAAGGAAAAACCATCTTCCATTTCCTCTAGTAAGTGAAAAGCTATTCAATAGAGACCCTTTCTCTTTCAGGGCCTCTCCAGGTTTGTTAACTCTCTGAAAACACTGCTTATAAAACAAAACTTGAAGCGAGGCAGCCAAGAAGTGGTGGGTGATGGGATTTTAATGTGGTCCACGCTGTGAGCCCGTCCTGGCTGTCTGCAGAGCCTTGTTCACAGGCCCTCAATTATCCACTCTCTCAATCTTCCTCCATCCGTGGAGCACATCTCATTTCTCAGACCTGCCCGGGGCTCCTTGGTGATAACCTTCATTTTCTGGGCATAGCTGGGTGGCAGCATGATGTGGCTGGTGGTGGGAGGGAGGAAAGCAAGGGCTGTCATCCGCATGGCTGAGGCTGGAGAGGTGAGCGGCATCATATCCTCCAAGTCGGGACAGCCACTTTCCTCAAAGAGGTACCGATGGCTGTGACATCTCAGACCAACAGTCTGAAAATCCCCCCCACAGACACCAGCTTCTGAAAGAGGCACAGCTGAGTATTTGGGGTGCCAGGAGGAGGAGGACTATAATCCCAAAGACAAGAGCATTTTCCAAGATGGACGGCTGAGCTGAGTGTCTATATTAGAAAGTGGTGATGGGGGCCCAGAGAAGGAAACCTTAGCCACCATGGATTAGTCATCAAGGGAACCACTGATTCCAGGTTTGAAGTGGTTTTTCTCTCGGGGCATTTCTGCGTGTGATGGCGACTCCTCCTTCATGATACCATGGGCACTGCCTGGCCCTGGCCCTCTTCATCTCTCCCCTGCACTAGAGTCTTTCCTGAGAGCCTCATGACCTCCGCCTGCAGCCTCCACTGGGCCTCCTCCTCATGGCTGCCACTGGGATCTTTCTGGAATGCAAAACCCAATCTTGCTGCCCCCTTGCTCAAATGTCCCTTAGGTAACATTTTGTAAAGTTAGACCATCATACACATTCCTAGAAGAAGTGAAAAAAAGTTCACATTTTGACCATATGTTAATAACAAATTATTTATTTATTTATTTATTCATTATTATTTTTTTTGCAGTGGTTTTTTTCATGTGATTATTTTTCCTGTGCATTTTCTTGGAATTCGAGTTTTCTGCATTGAACTTACGATAAATACAGTTGTGGTTTCTTTTTCTGGACATAAAGATATCATGTAGGGAAAAGAAAAAAAAAAACAACTTGAGAAAATCCTCATGCACAGAAGACCGACCAAATTCCTCAGTGTTGTGTTGAGCTCATGCAGGGCTTTCATCTATCTTTCAGTTCTCTTGTTTGGCTACAGTTCATACGCGAGACCTACAAAGGCTTCACGGGGGCTATTTTCTGCCTAAAATATCACCCCTTCCCCTACCACGCTGTTACTTACCACTTTCTCTGATGACTGTCCTTATCCTTAACATAGCTTTTCCTTTTTTGTTTTTCTTAGCTTATAGAACTCCTAGTCATCCACTGAAGCCCACTTCAAATGCACCTCCTCTAGAAACCTTCATCTCCTTCATCAGCAGGGATTACTTCCTCCTCTTAGCACTTGCTCATTTCCTATACCTCAGTCCCCCACAGTATGAGCAGTGTGATTACCCCTTCTCCAGATGAGGAAACTAAAGCCCAGTAGTAGCCAGGATGCGATAGATCCTGCACCAAACCCAGGCCACGTGGCTCTAGACACTCTGCTTTTCAACCAACACACAGGAGAGCTTCCAAGCAGTTGCCACCTGTCTCAAATGTAAGTCAGAACTGCCCCGATAGGTGTATTAGTTAAGAGGGGTCCTTTGGCATCACCAAGGTGTCTGACACAATCAGGGTCACATGCATTGGCTCTTGCTCCCCATGATGTCTCTTGTCAATCATCTGTAGCCCAGAAGATCTCAGAAGCACCCACAGGGCAGAACATAGCAATCACTGTAAATGCAAACCTGAAAATGAGAGACTGAATCCAAAGTTTATTTTAGAACAATGCTGCTCCGTCCTTCCAGGATTTGGGCTCCTGAATAAATTATTTCTGTAACATATGCACAAAGCAGGCAAGGCAATATTTTATTATTAGCTGGAGCTCTGACCCCAAGAGACCTGGCAGAACTCTGAGGAGCAGGGCCGGAGCCCACGGAGGGCCTGATTTATCTCAGCACTCACTTGCGTCTCTGAATTTGGATTTCCACTCTGCTGGGGTGAGGCGTGGCATTGAGATAAAAAGCTAGACATGGAGGGCACAGGAAGCCACCTTCCCGGATGTCGAGGAGGAAGCCGGTCCAGGCCTCTGGGTCAGGGCTATCTTGGTAACCTGAGGTTTAGCTGTCCCACGGGAGGGAGAGTTCACATAGGGCTGGGATGGGATGAATCCCATTGTCATCCAAGTCAGTGAGGTGGAGGAAAAGGAGTGACCAAACACCATGGGGGGAAGAGGCAGCCAGAGTTGGGGGGAAGATCCCTGCTTTCTTTGGGGGAAAAGATTGGGAACTTCTCTATCATCCATCGCATTCACAATGGTCCCTAAAGGAAGTGGGGACAGACTCCTGGATTCAGAGTCCAAGAAAGTGCTATCGTAAAGATTCGCATTCTTCAAAAACAGAAGTGTCCCCCAACAGTGTCCCCCAAGGCAGCATTGGTCAGAGGTGGTCTAGGCTACTTAGCATCATAAAGGGAGAGTCCTGGTCTCCCTAGAATACCAGAAAGCAGGTTGATGAAACAGGTAATGTCTTAGCTTTTTCACTGCTGTGATTAAAGGATTTGAACAACTCTAAACAGGAAAAGTTTATTTGAAGGCTCACAGTTTCAAGAGGTCTTAACCCCTAGAAGGCTGGCTCCATTCCTTGGAGCTTGAGGTGAGGCTGAACATCATGGCAGGAGAGTGTGGCCGAGGCAAGCAGCTCACATCAGGAAGCAAAGAGAGAGAGACTCTGGCTTGAGATACAAAATATACATCCCATAGGCACACCCCCAATTAACCACTTCCTCCAGCCACACCCCACCTGCCAATAGTTACCACCCAGTTAATCCCAGCAGAGATTAATTCACTGATTGTGTTGAGGCTCTCATAATCCAATCATTTCTCCTCTGAAACTTCCTGCATTGTTTCACACATGAGGTTTTGAGGGACACCATATATCCAAACCATAAGAGGTAATAAAATATTAAGGAAGGAGGTCATTTCTTAAAGAGGTGACCCTTCAATTATAAGTTAGAGAAGGAGATGTGAACAGGAGTCCCACTAATCCTTGGGAACTCTATTTATTTATTCATTTAATTTGTGGTGCTGGGGTTGGAACCCAGGGCCTTGTGCATGCTAAGCAAGTACTTAACCCCACTGGGCTGCAGCCCTAGCCCTGATCCTTGAGAACGTTAGAACCACAGAGATGAATGGATCCCAATTTACAAACAAATACTTCCTGAAGAACTACCATGGGCAAGGCTTTGCTAAGGACCAAAAGGGAGATACCAAAGAGGGGCATGACACGCAGTCTCCTGGAGCATTTAGGTCTCTCTTGGTTCTCTGCAAGTTCAAACAATCATTAAGTGCTGTAGCTGGAAGGAGCTACAGAAGTCTTGTTGTGCTCTCATTTTCATTCATTAATCAACAATGTTTTGATACCGCCTATTTGCCAGGCAGTGTTCTAGGTACTAGGGTACAATAGCAAGAAAACAGACATGGTTCCACTTAGTGAGGGAAACAGATAATAAATAGGTGAGCAAACAAATGTCAAAGATGATTCCACAGCATTACATATGTGAATAGAATAAAAATACTGCCATGCAATAGAGAATAAAGAGTGCAATGCTGGATTGGGTGGTCAGGGAAGGCCCCTTGAGAAGAACTCATTTGAACTGGGGTGTGAATGATGGGGAGAAGCCCTGCATGGAAATTCAGTAGAGACTCCAGGCAGAAGAAATGGTGAATGCAAAGGTACTGTGGTGGCTACAAAGCTGATTTTGCCCAAGGTACAGCAAGAGGGTCAGATGGCTGGATCTGAATGAGCAAAGTGGGAGGATCTTGGAAACATAGCTAAGGATCTGGCCATACGTTACCAGATAAGAGGGCTTTGGAATTTATGAAACAACAAGGCCACCCATGAGCAGTTTTAAACAGAAGAAATAGAGCAAAAGAAGAAAAGAGCAGGAGAGGAGCACCTAGGCCTACAGACTCCCAGCCCAGTGCCCTCTCCCACCACTGCATGCCTACAAGCTCCCTCTGACTTCCATCCCAGTTTTCTAGCATTGCACAGTGAAGGGCTTGGGCCTTGCTTCCAAAGAACCACTGAATCAAACAAGAAGAGAGCTGTGCTTTAGCATAGAGCAGAGTCTCCTCCTGAGCATATCTTTAGCCCTTAAAGGGGAACGAAACATGATAATTAGTAAGCAATTAATGTGCATTTCAACAAACTCCATTTTAATTACTCTGTCATAGGTTGTCTGCCTGTGAAATATTCTATGTTAATTAAATCCTCTTAATAATCCAATGAAGGTGCCTCTTTTTCCTTGATGTGTTGCTGTGAAGGAGGGCAATGGCAGACTTACAGCTCATGTAATTTGAATTAATGGCATGGAGCCTGCTTTGAACGTTCGGATGCTTATTGAACTAGTGATCTCTTAATGCTTCTTAGACTTTATTATATATACATAATTATCACACAATGGCCCTGTTATGGCTGAGAGACTGCATTCTGACAAGACAGGGCTCCAGGAACTTTGCCTGGGAAATACTTGACCTGTATTGTGTGCCTAGTTGTGATCACTGATGCATCTCAGCGACACGGATGCGTCCCCCCGCCATCTGTCAGCCTACACACTGCAAATTATTCCAATCTCTACCTCAGGTTCCAACATAGTGGCTTTGGTTTTAGGACCCAAGTACCTTCTCTGTTAAAAAAAAAAAAGGCAGCGTTGAGGACCAAGGAATTGGGTACAAGGCAGGTGAGGCTCTAAGGTAGAATTCTGCTTCCTACTGCAAGGAGACTGGGGTCCTCAGACAAGAGGGGCAACAAAGGGTAATGAAATTGAACAGAGGGGGTGAGCTGTCCAGCCGGGCAGAGGCCTTGACCTTGAACCCTCATTACCAAGTGCAGTGGGTGGAGGGAACTCTTGGCTGCTACAAGGTGGAGTGACTCTTGGTGGGTTCATGGTAGGGAGCAGGAGAGCTTGTTGGAGATGAGTGCTCTCTGTCTGTGGGTGACAGTCCAGGTGCTGTCAAATACCTGGGAGAGTGTGAGGAATTCCACAGTAGAGCTCAGGCCAGGAGGGAAAGAGCCAGCACCCAGACAAGGAGTCTAGGCCCCAGCCCCATGAGGAACTGGAATAGTGCTTTGAAGGACTGATTAACCTGCTGCAGTATATATAGACTCCTCAAAATCTACCAATTCTCAAGTTTATTTGTGAATATTTAATGGTGGCAAGTGGGTATACTTGATTGACAGGGCTGCTCTGTCCCCTCATGGATGGTCATAAGGTGCTCAGGTCCTTCCCATGTTGTGCCTCTGCCATCTCCTAAGACAGAGCTTCTCAAAATGGCCCCCACACTGACATCACTGGTATCATCCTAGTTAGAAAAACACACACTCAGGCACCTGTCCTGGGTCACTGAATCGGAAATGCTGGGGGGTAGGTATGGGGCCCAGAAATCTGTGTTTAAACAAACCCTCCAGGTTCCTCTGAAGCAGGGGCCTGCGGCCATGCCATCTGCACCCAGTCAGCCAAAGAAGGAAGATGCATGCAGGTGAGGATGTATTGCAGACTGAGAGCCTGAACCCCAGGGTGGCACATCTCCTCTCCACACATAGTGCTTTACTGGGAACTGGCCACTGGCAACTAGCAGCAAGGAGCGAGTCCAGTGCTGGCCAGCTGCTTTCCAGTTATGGTACATGATACAGACAAGGAGAGAACTAGCCAAGGTGTGGCTTTGCCAAAGAGCACACACCAGAGGCCTGGGAGGAAGGAACAGGACACAACTGTCCTACCATGAGGATGTCCTACCTTGGCTGTTTCCTTGAGATTCTTCTCTAACTGGAGACGGGGGTTTGACCAGAAGCCTGGAGGTACAGAGCAATTGAAGACTTGGGAAGCTCAAGGTCACAGATGTAGAAAGTGACAGGGCTGAAGCTGGACTCAGGATTGCCCAACACCAAGCTTTAGGTCTGTTTTGTCTCACCCAGATGCCTCGCCTCAATGCTAGCCTGCTCAGACTGTGTAGCTTAACTTAATTCTTGAAACAGGCCTGGGTAGCCCTGCTGTCTCCTTTTAACAGCAAAAGACCCGGTAACTGAAGGTACAAGAAGGTGTTGAGAAAACATGGAGGGAGGAATGGGATCCATGAGCACAAAGAAAATTCCAGAGAGGACATGCAATTAAGGACAAATAGGGGGAGTGTATGTATGTATCTATTTACATACATGCATAATATATATGTATGTATTTGTACATGGATGTGCACGTGCATCTATAGATACACAGGCATATGAAAGTATTACCAGGCTATTTGGAAAGAAGAGAAAACTGTGCCCATGAATTCACCACCCTAATAGGCTTCACATGTAGGGACGGTCTTTAACAGGTGTAGGGAAAAGAAGTGTTTCCAGACAAAGCATGAGCAAGATCCCAGAATGAAAAAATACCAGAGGGGGGGTAAATCCATGGATGGTTTGGAGAACATCAAATAATTGGATGTCCCTGGAGTGGGAAGTGGTGAACAATACTGCCTGGGTGAGAGGGAGGACCCAGAATACAGGAGAAATTGAATGTCGAGCTAAGGAGATGGTACTTTATTCTTCAAATAAAGGGGAATCCAGGAAAGAGTTTTGAGAAGGAGAATGACATGTGTGTAGTAGAAAGATTACCCTGGGGGTGATGAATAGGACCCACTGAAGGAGAAGAACTTTCCAGAAGGCAAGTAGATAAGGGAGGCGATAGGTACAATAGCTTTCAGGAGAGAGAATGGGGAATGGAACAAAAGTGATAGGAATGGGTAAGACGGGGAGAGGCTCTGTGAGTGGATGAGGCCAGGGAGGAGACGATTGTTCATGTCAGTGAATCAGGGGCTGTTAAAAAATAAAGCACCACGGAAACCCATATGGAAACCCATATTTGGTACATTTTATTAATTATAGGATGCACATTTTGTTTTTAATTTTAAAATCCCTAGGACCAGGCTGTCTCCCACAAGTAAAGATGTCTTTCAATCCGTCAGAAAGTTACAGGAAACTTGTTACAACCTGTGCCTGGTGCTGAGCCGTTCATGTGGTGGTTGTGCACACTGCTTGCCACACAGAACCAACAAGCACAGAAGGCAAGCAGGATGCCCACGTTTCTAAAAGAAAAAAAGAAAGAAAGAAAGAAAGAAAGAAAGAAAGAAAGAAAGAAAGAAAGAAAGAAAGAAAGAAAGAAAGAAAGAAAGAAAGAAAGAAATGTTAAAGCTATAGAGGCTTATAGAGGCTTATGTGAGTGACTTATCTATTGAACAGGACTCTCTTTGAGGCATCAGATATCAATTAGCCAAACAAACCTTGTTTACTGAGTTTGAACAGAAGCTGCTGACATTACGCATTTGGGTGGGGAGAAGGTGTAAAATAGGAGTAGAGTCAAAGAAAAATGTTCTCAGCATTGAAAGAAAATCTTAGAGGCAAGAACAGAACACACTTTTCCAGGTACTACATCATCATGCAGATAACCCCTGCAGCTGGGAAGGCTGAGGCAAGAGGATTGCAAGTTAGAGGCCAGCCTCAGCTACATAGCAAGGACCAAAGCAAGTTAGAGAGATCCTGTCTCAAAAAGTAAAAAAGAGCTCTGATGTAACTTAGTGGTAAAGTGCCCTTGAGTTCAATTCCTGGTAATAAATAAATAAACAGATAATAAAATGCTGCGACATCAACAGACTGATGACGGAAATTCCATATGGAAAAAAAACCATGCAAACAGCAGACTCAGAGTCAACAAGAGATGCAGAAGACTGTCAAGAGGTATATGTTCTAGGCATTCCTTGACCTTTTGTTTTGTTTTGCTTTGTTTTTATCTTCCATTTGTATGTGTACAAGAATGATACATAGTCTATTTGAATAAGAATGAAACTTTTTTAACTTTCTTAACTTTTTAAGTAAGAAAGCATTGTGTCAAGCTGGGAGCTGTGGCACATGTCTGTAAGCCCAGTGGCTCTGGAGGCTGAGGCAGGAGGATGACGAGTTCAAAACCAGCCTCAGCAACTTAGTGAGGCTTTAAGCAACTCAGCAAAACTCTGACTCAAAATAAAATATTAAAAATGGCTGGGACTGTAACTCAGTGGTTAAGTGTTGCTGGGTTAAATCCCTGATGAGAGAGAGAGAGAGAGAGAGAGAGAGAGAGAGAGAGAGAGAGAGAGAGAGAGAGAGGGAGAGAGCATTGTGTCATTGTTTACCAGACTGCTTTGCTTCTTAATGATATGTAAAATAATGGTGCATCTTAAAATTGATGGCATCTTAAGAGTCAGTGAAAACTGGCATTCATTTTCCTCAACCTCCTGGCTGGGAAAAGTTCAGGATGAAGTCAATGTTAAGCCCCAAATTATTAAATGTACCTGAAAAGTCTTTCCTGGCAGTGCTGGTGAGAACTGAAAAAGACATAGAAAGTTTGGGAAACGGATTTGGTACGTTCTTATAAAATGAAACACACCTTTCACCAGAGACTCAAGAATGTCTACTCATGGTTATTTACCCCAAAGAAACAAAAGCACTGGCACACAATAAAATTGTTGATAGCAGCTTTATTTCTCATAGCCACAAACTGGAAATAGCCCACCTGCTCATCAGCTGTGAGTGGGTAAAGGAATTTTGGGTCCATTGCACGATGTACCTGTTAGGGATTAAATGTAAGGTGCCCCTCAAAAGCTCATGTGTGAGACTATGCAAGAAGGTTTAGAGGAGAAATGACTGGGTTGTGAGAGCCTTAACCCAGTCAGTGAATTAATCCCCTGATGGGATTAATTGAGTAGTGACTGAGGTAGGTAGGGTGTGGCTGGAGGAGGTGGGACATTGGGGGTGTGGCTTTGAGGTATATTTGTATTTGGCAAGTGGAGATCTCCCTCTCTCTCCTCTCTCTCTGCTTTTCAATGATCACCATGTGAGTGGCTTCCCTCTTCCACACACCACCATGATGTTCTGACTCACCTTGAGCCCTGAGGAATGGAGCCGGCTGTCCATGGACTGGAACCTCCATGAGCCCTCCAATACACTTTTCCTCCTCTATCGTTGTCCTGGTTGGATCCTTTAGTCGCAGCAACAAAAGCTAACTAAGACAGTCCTACTGCTCAGGGGTGAAAAGACAGACCACTGGTTGACATCATGGGTGAGTGTCAGAAGCATTCTGATAAATGGGAGAAATCAGAGCCACAAGACAACAAACCACACGGTTCCATATATATAGCATTCTAGAAAAGGCAGAACTAGAGGCCAATAAAATAAATCAGTGGTTCCCAGGATTGGGTTTGGGGTTGGAAGAACAGGTTGACTGCAAAAGGGCCAAGAAGGAATTTTGGGGATTGAGGAAAGGTTCTATTATTTGATGGTACAACTGTATACATTAGTCACAGCTCATCAAACAATTTCCTTTAAAAAATGCAAACTTTCTTGTATGTAATTCATACCTGGTATGACTGAAAGATTGAAACAGACCTGGATTCAAATCCAGGCTTTTCCTCCTACTAGTTGTTTGCCCTGGGAAGCTTCCTTAACCTCTCTGAACTGACCTGGGCTTTCCATGCATTCAACAAAGCTAACAAGTCCCGGCGAATAAGGCTTTACTGAGAAAACGAAGTGAGGCAATATACATAAAGTACTCAGAGAACACAAGAAAAAAATAAAGGCTCCATCGTGGTAGTCAGCATGCTACCAGGGACCACAGGCAGTTTCATTATGGAGGGATTAATCAGTTGTTGGGATGACAGAATTGTACAGGCCAATCAATTGTTTGTAGCCAAAACCATCATTCTGATCAAAACAATGTTGAATAGAGACTCCAGGGAGATGCAGCTATTTACAGTCTGTGCATTCAAGCCTTCAACCCCACTGCTCACACGATCCATCTCACTCTGTGAAATTTTATGGAAAGGGAGAGAGTCCTGGGTGAAAGTTATTTTGTGCAGGAGTCCCAAGAGATGTCTGGAAGGCTGGGCACCGTCCCTGGCACACAGATGGAGGATTGATTTGACTTTCACTTCCCATTTATGTTGGGATCTAAACACACCCCAAAAGGAATCAAGTACTTCAGTATAGAACAGAGAAATGTACTGAACGTTTCTCATGCATTGGATGCAGCTAGTCTTTGTAAGAACCCCATGAGTTATAAACTTTGATAATTTCCATGAAGCCCTGAAACAGAGGAAGTCTTGGTCCCATGGTCCTCACCTTACTGTAGATGCTGATGAGCTCTAAAGCCATGGCCTGGGTTTCCCCTGGGCTTCTCCCTTCTGGTCCTCAGGTGAGCCCTTGTCTCTTGCCCCATCTGTAAAACTAATGGCAGATCTAGAGGATCTTTGGCTCCCTTCCCACTTTGATGCTGTAACATAACAAACGCATCTTCTTTAATGTGTTCTCTACGGTCAGCCCCTCAATGGCTCAGATTGGTGAGATCTGAGCTCTGGCTCTCCATCTTTCAGAAATCCAAAGATTGGGGCCAGGGCAACAAAATTGTGCTTCTCTTAAAGCAAACCTGTAGGAGTAAAATTTATAAGAGAGGAGACGAGAGAAAGAGACTCAGGCAAATCTTGAAGTCTAGAAGTAGATCATTAAACTTTTACAACTTCTAATAATGTTGTGGTTGAATAAAGTTCATTTTAAGTGTTAAACCTGTCAACCTTAAGATGGCAAAACCAATTCTAGTCTTTCCCTTTACATTAAAGACACACCAATAATTTATTGATATTTTTTCCCCTAAGAAAAATATCAAAACACCCAGTCAGATTAGTTCTGCAAACCATATATTATAAGACACAGGAGTCTGGAAGAATATAATGAAGGATTCTGGTTTTAAGAAGATGGAATAAACATTTCAATCTAAGAAATAAAGATTATGCATAAAGATGTGCAAAAGATGATGGTGCATATCGCAACAATCATACCGAAATGTACAAAAAAGCACATGCAAATGAAGAGGCGACACTGGGCTCAGCTAATTTAATAGTCAAACTCAAGGTTTTCAATTAATAGACATTTATTAAGCATGTCCTATGTGCTGATCTCTGTGCTGGGGGTGTCTGGGAATAATAAGACTTGGTCCCCAGCCTCAGAGAACATACCATTATATGAGGAAAACTTATACCCACCCACCCAGGAAAATGCTCTTGGGAAATTTCATGGGGCCCCAAGACCTTGAAGGAATGACCAACTCTGTGAATATTGTTTCTCCTTTTCCCTTATATAAATTGCAAAGTTTTCTGTGGTTTATGAGCCCTCTCTGAGAAGATCCTGGTATACCAGATGGCCTCATCTCCCCTAGTTGTCCCCCACCCTTCAATCTCTATGCCACCATCTCTAATTCTCTGAGCAAGACTATATTGAATTGTTCCTTATGATGTACCCCCCACTGCCTATGGAGGTGACCTTGTTTAGAATAGGATCTTAGCAGATGATCAAATTAAATGAGATCATCAGAGTGGGACTTCATCGAATATGACTGATGCCATTATGGAGAAAGGAGAGATATGATCAGAGAGAGACAAATACAGAAGGAAGAGGATGTGACAACCCAAGAAGAAAGCCATTGGCAAGTCCAGAAACCCCTGAAATCACCAGCAGCTGGGAGGGAGACCCAGAATGGAGTTTCCATTGGAACTGCCGAAGGAATCAACTGGGCCAACACTTCAGTTTTGGACTCCAGACTTCAGAACTGTGAGACAACACATTTCTGTTGTTGGAGGCACTCAGTCTGTGTTATGTTGTCACAGAAATCTCAAGAAACTAAGACAAGGGCTGAGCTCTTTTAAGCCTAGGTCCTGACCTTCTTCTCTGACCACCCCTTCACTTGGCTAACTCCTCCTGAGCCTGGATGTCCTCTTCTCAAGAGAAGTTCCTGGTTTCTCATCTCCATGAGTCCCAGGCTACACAAGTATCCCTTCTTGCATAATTCCCTGCTATCTGCCTGTCCCCCTGACTGGCATGGGCCTGGCATGGTAAGCACTCATGAAATACCCATGCTAGGTAAGTGGGCTTCCTATGAAAATCAAGGAGGGCAATTGTGAATGTAGAGCCTCAGGCACGTTGGCTAGATCTCTATTACTTGGGTCCATGCAATACGTGTGGTACGTGCAGAGCTCCACTCCTGCAAGGCGCTACATATTAAGGTTCTTTGCATGTTTTCTTGGCAAACCGAGAAGATTTACATTGGGACCTTAAGATGTTAGCATTTGGCACTGCCCTACTTGTGCTTCCGGCTTCCCTTCCCTCCACTTTGGAACCCAGCCGGACAGCCCTGATGAGGGCTCAGGAGCAGGAGGCTCTTAGCGTAGAAGACACTGGAACCATTCTAGGGTGAGAAGATCAGGAGCCAGTGGCAGAACCAGCCTTTCCTGGCCCCTGGGGAACATTCAGAAGGCCTCTCCATCTGGCTGTCCATTTAGAAGCTTGACCTCTTTGCAAGCAGGGAGCATCCAGAACCCATTAAAATGCAAGACACCTGCTGAGTGTCTGAGCAGAAATCTGCCAGTTAGAAATTAAGCTCTTTGGTGGCATCACAGACTGCATCTCCAGGTGACAGAAGTGTGTAAAACAGTGACTAATAGTCACCTCCTCTCAGACTCTAGCTCAAGGCCTTAGGGCTTATGAGAGGCAATCATTTGCTCTCTCTGTGCCCCGGTCTCTCCATCTGCAAATGGGGGCAGTATTCCCTTCTGTGTCCTTCCCCAGATAATCTGCTGGGGACAGTGAGTGACAAGGGTTTGAATAGGCTTTGCAAGCCCCAAATCACTTAGACATGAGGTTGCCATTCATTTCACTAACAAGTATTCATTACTAGACATGAATTCTGCAATTCTATTTCTACATCTAACCAAACCTCCAAATATCTCCACCCAATGAGCACACCTCTTCAAAAGAGGGCATGGGCTGATCTTGTAGCAAAATTCTACCCTAGGGTTTAACACCATTTCATAGGCATTAGTTGAATGACTACTTTGTGAATATACCAAGAGCCAGGAGAGAGACTATGTGGAACAGCTGATCAGCCCCTCAGGGAAAGTGGCTCCTATATATGCAATGAGACAGGATCTGGGGTGGGTAGAGACAGTGGTGGATGGTGAGTCAGAGGAAATGGGTTCTTATCCTGTTGTTGCAAAGGACAGGTTGCATGACCTTAGTGAGTCACCCAATTTTCTCTGTCCTGTTTTTCTCCTTCATTCTCTAAGCCTCAGTAAAAATGGCCTCCATTTTTGATGTGAAGATTCTACATCAAAGACCTAATGTGGGATCCCATTTGGGGCACCATGTTTCAGGAGGACAATTCTTAGGTCCTTTTACTGGCCATGTCTACATGGAGATTTTAGTAGCTCCTGACCTCTTCTCAATAGCCATCCCAGCTCTGCCTCTTATTATGCAATGGGATACAACTACGGTTTTCATCTCTAAGTCCCTTTTATATTCAACACCCTACAGTTCCCAGTTCAAAGGTCAAAAAATAAGGAATGTAGGTGTGCAGGCAGCAGGGTTGGAAATGGTGTGGAAGTTGGCAGCTACTCAGCATTTACTGGCCACAGGCAAGCATTGTGCTGGAGGTTTTTGTATATCTCTTCCTTGAGCCATGGGAAGATGTCATTTATCCTCATCCATGAAGTTCAGAGAGCTTAAGTCACTTCCCCAAAGTCATAGAGCTAGCAATGACTCTAGCTGATGCCCTAATAAAAGGGCCTTAGATAAATCAGATTCTGTTCCTATTACGCCTCCTACACCCATTAGTTTAGGACCTTCATTGCTAATGTTGACCCAAAACATAGTTCTCACTTTTCTTGCAAGTTCCCTTTAGAACTCTCTGCTCTGTTTATATTTTTTCCTTGGTTTCCCACTTTGTTCTTTGCTCCTTGGACACAGTCAGTCTATCTTACTGTCCAACTGTCCTGCCAGGCCCTGTCTCCTGGAACCTCAGCCTACATTATGATCCAGTGGCTGCGACCTGATTCAGTTATGTTGAATCATGTCACACTGAGGATCGGGCATGTTTTTGTTTAGAAAAATGTACATTGAGTATCTACTGGGGCCAGACGCCCTTCAGTGAACCAAGCAAGGCTTCTTCTCTCAAGTTCATTCCAGTGAAAGCAGAGGATTCCACCTGTAAACATGTAAACAAATGCCTAATTCAATCCCAGGGAGGAATGTGGGCTGGAGCAGGATGGCATGGAAGGGGACAGTGGGAGGTAGCTCAAGGAAGGCCTCTACCAGGATGAGATACTAAAGCCGAGGTGGAAGTGGTGCCCAAAGAGTGAACTGTGTGGCAACCAAGGGGGAGAAGATACTGGGCAGAGCCATCAGCAAATACAAAGCCTTGAGCCTAGAACAAGCTCACCAGGTTTGCAGAGCAGAAACAAGACCACCATGGCTGCCGAGGAGCGAGGGGAGAGTGGTAGACAGATGCCCTACGATGGTAGAAGTGGATGATGGAGAGTGGTAGACAGATGACCTTGTAAATTGTAGAAGGAAGTTCTAATTTGACTCTAAAGGCAAAGAGGAGACCTAGAGAAGTTTGGGCAGGGGACTGGTGTAGGGTTCCCTTACATTGTCATAAAAGATCACTTTGGCTGTTCTGTGGGAAATTAACTGGATAAGAGCAGAAAATAAAGAAGAAGACCAGTCAGGAGGCTGCAGCCACAGTGTTCACACTACAGGGTGAGGTGTGAGTGGCTGTGACCTGGATAACAGCAGAAATGAGGAGAAAAGGTGACATTTGAAATCTATTTAGTAGAGAGTTGGACCTTTAACAGTCAGCTCTGGGGGGATAAGGCTTCCCTGATTGAAGCATTTGCCAGTCTCCATGATGTAAGTTGCTGCCTCTCCTTCCCATGAGTCACCTGGATTGTAAAGTGTCAGAAAATATGTGAAGGGCTCACCTATGTAGAATCCCTTCCTGCATATCACTGGATTTGTTTTTAAGGCAAACCCTGCAGCACTTGTTGAAAATCAGAAGGTGGAGGAAAAGGCAAGACAGAAATCCAGAATGACTGTCACTCCATCGAGTCCATGATGATGTCCTTCACCATGATGGGAAAACAAAATTAGCCAGCTCTGCAAGCAGATCAGAATTATGAAGGTTAGTCCAATATACTTACTAGATTGAGCAGAGGGAAAGAATATCACTGTGCTTTTTCTCTTGAGTTTGGGAATAAGGAGAAATTTTTCTGCACCCCGCAGAAATCTAAACAATTGCAGGGCCACTCAATGGTGTAATGGTTAAAAGCACACACATCTGAAACAAGACTCGTTTGTCTCTCTATTAGTCACACAGGGTAATGCTAGATGCTAAAACAAACAATCCCCAAACTCTCAATGACTTAATAGAAATTAACAGAAATTTCTGTCTGTCTTATGCAATTGCCAACAGGAAGGCTGGAGTAAAGGTGGCAACCCTGACCCACGTAGCTATTCGGGGATTGGGACTGACCCACACACTGTCATCTTCTGAAGTCAGACTAGGGATTGTTATCTACTGTCAAGAGGGGAAACACAGAGAGAACCAATAGCTCAGAAGCACTTGTACCAAGAAGTGATGTTTCTATGGCCATCATATCCATTGCTAAGAACTGGTCACTAAGCCAGGGGACTTGAGACTAGGCATTTCTTGGCCAAGGAACCATTTCCCAACTTCAGCTTCACTCTCTGAAAATAAAAATGGATTCTTAGTGAATATTCATTGATCTCTGCCTCAGTTCATGACCCAGGCTGTGCCTTGAACACATCATTTAACTACTGAGTCTTAGTTCCCTCTCAGTAAAATCCTTACCTTGTAGGGTTCTTGTACTGCTAAGGAAAGAAAAGGAAAGAGAGTTTCTGAAGCCCTTGGCTTGGTTTCTGCCATGCTCCACACATTTGAATCAGGAGGAATATTTGTGATCACCCATCCAACCCCTCATTTTCCAGATCTGCCTATCTCACATCAATGCATACTCCCTCGCTCAAATCTAAGCTTTTACCCACAGTCCACAGAGAATGAGGCCCAATGACACTTGGAAAAAAACTTTACACCTTATAGGTGCCCCTCAAAGTAGGGTTATAGCTTTGGAGTGCTCTGCACAATTCCAGTTTCAATCTGACAGCACGTGTTGGGTCCTATGGCAAAGCTGTTGGAATTCTCTGAGGCTCCCTTTCCTCTTTTCCAATGGGAAGATAACCATGAGTACCCACGTCTTTGGCAGGACATCACATGCAGAAGTACCTCACAAACCGTGAGCCCTGCACATGTGGATGTCTGTCTTCTTGCTGGCATCTGAAACTCTTTGAAGGTTGCCTAGAGTGTCGTGAGAATGAGACACAGCCCAGTCAGACCAATCCCCAACAGATTCGCCTCATTCTAAAGAAGCAATCTGTTTGTCAATCAGTACACACTGCTGCTGCCTCGCCAGCTGGGGGTTCTCATCAACAAGAAGTTGAAGCTGTTCATTTTCCAAGACTTCTCCCTCTCGTCTTGATTCTGCATGCTCAAGGTTGTCCAGGGTCCCCAGAAATCAGAAATGATTTGTGTCAGAGAGCACATTACGAGAATCATTTGTCATTTCTGGTTCACGTTTGAATTTGAAGAATGATGCTGGGGAGTGATCTGGAGGCACCATGTGGAGCGTTGCCATGATGAGTAGCAAAACTGTTATGTTAACCTTCTGGGGAGCTGTGTGCTGGGGTTCAGTTTTGACTGCATGTACCCAAAGCAGAAATTTCAGGCTCCCACAGGGGGATGAATTGAGGAAGCATTAATAATAAGAAGACTTCATATTTGGATGATGATTTTTTTTCCTCCAAAAGAAAAAGAAAGACTCTTTGTGGCACAGAGCAACATGGAATGACCTTTTACAGGGCATTGGATGAACCCCTCAGTTGACAGAGAGAAGCCTTGGGGTACAGATAGGTTTGTGACCCATTCGTGGTCACAAAGCAAACTTTCCAGTTGATTAGAAAAAGCCTTCCTTGTGAAAAAGCTGAGTTCAAAAACTGACCTAGGAATTTAGTGCCTCAGGTTTGAAGCCCAGCTCCTTCTACATCTGGTTGGGTGATTTCAACAAGCGACTCCAATGCTCTGCCCCTCCATCTGCCTCCAGATGAGTCCCCGAATCCCATATCCATGACACTTTTTTTTTTTGATTCTGTGCAATTCGTGGGAAAGGCTTTCATCCTTATTTAGAAGTTGAGAACACTGAAATCCAGAGATCTGGAGGAGTTTCTCAGAGGGGGGCTTCTGGATCTTGAATCACAGTAGATATATTTTTTTTTATTATTATACATAGAAAGGAAAGAGCACTCCAAGCAGAGACAGCAGCCTAGCCAAAGGCAAGGAGAGACGAGCAGGGCACCCTGAGGAAGTCTTACGTATTTGTTGGTGGCTACAGATAGGATGCAAGGGAAAGGGCAGAGGAGGCACGTACTGAACATCAACTTGGAGTCAGATCACGGAGAGCCTTGAATGTCAAGTTCAGGGCATGATATCTCTAAGCCATACGTTCATCCAGGGGTGATCTTTGACTCTCAAGGAGCATTTGGCAATCTCTGGACACATTTTTAATTGTCATTACTGGTGCAGAGGCTACGAAATATCCTACAATGCACCAAACAGCTCCAGGCAGCACAGAGTTGTCTGGACCAAACCATCCCTGGCACCAAAGCCAAAAGCCCTGCTATAGACAGAGAGTTCTCTGCTGACCTTGATGAAGGCTGCTTGTGGTGGAGGGGAGGCAAGATTCGAGGCAGGGGCTGCTCTGCAATCATCCAGGGAAAAGGTGATGAAGCTCTGAGCTAAGACAGAGTCAAGAGGACCAATGTCAGTGAGGTGGAAGAGATGGAATTGACAGGCTGTTCTTCCCATCCTTTGCCCTAACACCTTACAATTTCAAGCATTTTTTAAGCATCTTTTTCTTTTATCTTTCCTATCATTTGCTCAACTGTCCCTAAGAGCCAGAGGGTGAGAGACCTGAGACTATATTTCCCCTTTAAGGTCCTCCCCTGACCCATCCATAACTGACTCACTTTTCACCAGGCTCCAACTTGGAAGGGGAGGGAAGATTAGAAGCTGGCACATGCCGTACCTCCCACAATTTGGTTTGATAATTATTTGTGTCATCATTGGTTTAATATTTCTAGTGCAAGATTGTCAGTCCGTGAGCAGTGCTCATGTGGATAATATTCTTCACTGTAATTCTCGAAGCCCAGCTCCATGATTGACATATAGTAAGTAGATCCTTGAAACAAATATGCTGGATGAATGAGTGGGTGTCCCAGGTTTTATGGGTGTGAGGCTGGTTGGGCATCATGCACTTGGTGTCGATGTCCCTGCTTGGTGGACTCAACCTCATCCCCTAGGCTGAAGGACAGGCTGAGCGCTGGCTCTGGCCCCCTTCACAGCACCCAGCAACAACAGACCTGCTCCTCAGAAGCAAGAAGGGAGTAGACGTGCAGCAGACAGAGGACTGATACAAAAAGACTTGGGAGTGTCCTGTCTGATCTCTCCACCCTTTCTATACACACTTCTCCTGGCGGTCCTTTTCATTGTGACATCTTTCCCCTCCATGTGGCTCTTGTAGTCGTCTGAAAAACTGAGGACCCTGGTAGGAGGAAAAAGGACTGGATAGCCCTGCATTCGTGGATGAAAAAAAATGCAGTTTTCTCAGTGCAGTGGGACAGCCCTAGGCCACCTCAGCCAGGCTAGAGGTGCATAGATGTGTGTGCCAGTTGTCACAGTGCAAAAGGAGGTATCTAAGCACCAGCTTCCATACAATTTGCAGAACTTTGAGTAGTGATTCCAGGAACACAGCAGCCCCACAGCTCAGGGAATCAGACCAACCTAATTCTCAAAGACCTGGGAAGCCATCTAACCCTGACTCCCAGATGGCAAGAGCTCAGGGGCTCCACAAGGTCAAATGTCTCTTGAAATGTAGATAGAGGATCAGGAACCGCATGTCTTGACTCCCCAGAACTTTTGTCAGGGACTTGGTCTGCTCTAGATGTTGGATCTGCATAGATCAAGGCGGCTCAGATTTGGCATCCTCCATCCAGATACCCCAGGGCCAACTGAAGTATATAGCATCTGCTCTTTCAATGGCCCTTGGTCTTTCTAGGATGTTCTATCACCCATTTCCTAAGCTGTTCTGGAATTCTTGCCTCAAAGGACCCAAAAGCCTTGGCTACAAACTCCTCCTATCCTTCAGGGATAGCTGCAGACAGATTTGAACAGTTCACAGTTCAAATCACAGTTTTTGGTATGTGATTTTGGACTAAGTTATTTTACTTCTCTAAGCCCTTTTCACAGGTAAAAATAGGAAGAGGGAACTCAGAAAACTCTTGTCTAATTAAACAAAATTGAATGGAACAATGTACAGAAAAATATTTTGTGTACTTAACACAGAGTAGGGACTCAAAAGACTTCTGCTGGGTGAGTAAATGCGACATTCAATACAAACAATTGACCTTTAGCAAAGTCCTGAGGGACCTTCTCCCGTCCCTGGCTCACTGCTTGTGGGTCCTGGTGTCCTGGGGAGGCTGACCCTTATCTGGTTTCCTAGTGAGAACTGTGACTGTTTTCTCAGTATTTTAATTACAACTCTCTCTCTGTCTCCTGGCCCTGATGGCAACATGGTCTTCCTGAGAGCACAGTTAGCCTCGTGCTCCCATGTGAATCCCCTGCCCCAAATAAAGGTGACCTGTACACTCACCTATGTTTGCACCAATTAAGTGGATTCATTAAAAGGGTTGGCACTGTCCGTGGGAAGCTCCTCAGTGACCCACAAATTAAAAGGGCCTTGCTGCCATCTGCCAAGCCTCCACCTCTCCACCACAGGGCCTGGCAACAGAAGGGCACTGACCCTCTTTTATTCCCCCTCCAGCCAGAGCATGATGGGAATAAAAGGAGTCCAGGAATGATCCCAAAGTTGGCTTATTTTTCTAGAAGTTCACTGTCTAATTAGGTCTACAAAGCACTTAGTTTTATGGGTTGAAAATTAATCCAACACACAGACTATACCATGATATATTTAGTGAGTTACTTTCCACTTGCAGACTCTAGAAGGGGCTGGTTCTTTTCTCCTTCAGAGGCTAAGAATCTTCCCCAAGGGTTAAGAAACTGTCTAGGGACCCAGAAACCCCAGGGACAGGACCTTCCAGCCTCTCTGTTCCTAAGAACCCTTGATGTCCTTCAAATTTACTTTATATATATATATATATATATATATATATATATATATATATATATATATATATTTCCTGGTCTAACTTCATAAGAGGTTCAAGGAGATATGCTACCTAAAGCCCCAGTAGATGCAGATGATCCTGAGGGGTAGACAGACATAAAAATAGCTGATTCAAGTGTGACACTGAGGGCTGCAAGGGTTGCTAAAACCAAGGAGCACAAAGGCAGACATCCCTCTGTCTGCCTAAGGAACGCTTGAGTAAATCATAATAGCTTACACTTGTTAGCACTTAGTATAGGCAAGTGCTCGACCAAATGCCTTTCATGCAGTGTCTGGTTCAGTCCTCATTTAGAGGGGAAAGGAGGTAGCATCTATAGAGAAGCTGCTGTGTGTGCCAGGGTCTGTGATCTGCATAATGGCATGGATCTCTTTCTCTGATGGCCTGCTAGGTAGAGGCCTTTACACAGAGTGAAACTCAGTCTCAGGGAAGTTAGGTACAGTGAACCCCTTGTATCTCTGGGGAATTTGTTTCAGGACCAAAATCTGAGGATGCTCAAGTCCCTTTTATAAAATGATATAGTATTTGCATATAACCTGTGCACATCCTATCCACATGGAATCCTCTCTGCATTACTAATGATACCTAATACAATGCAAATGTGAAGAGTCATTACTCTGTATTGTTTAAGATGTAATAACAACGGGGGAAAGTTTACATGTTCAGTAGAAAGGCAATTTTTTTTCAAATACTTTCCATCCAGGGTTGCAGCTGATTGAATCCCACAGAGGAGGACCCATGCATACCCAGAGCCAGCTGTCCTTTGCCTCTCTGCTAGAGTCAGAATGGAAATCAGAAAACCTGCCATCTACATCTTGGCTTCTCAAACTTTGGTATACGTGTGACCAGGCTAGGAATCTTCACAATTCTACTTCAGTAGATCTGTGCAGGGTCTGAGATTCTGCATTTCTCACCATTTCCGTGGTGATGCTAATGCTGGTGGTCCATGGAGCACACTTGAAGAGGAAATGGGATCTATACCCCAGGTTTGTGACTAGTGGCTCTCAGCCCTAGGTGCCCCCAAAGAACCCCCCCCCCAGTGAGCTTTTAAAATGCTTCAGCGTGTGGTTCTTATTCCTTAGCAATTCTGATTTGGTTGGTCTGGGTTGGAGCATTGGGTATCCCTGCATTTAAAACTCCCCAGGTGATTCTCATGGGCAGTCAGGGTTGAAAACAACTGTGATTGTTTGCGCATCTTCTTTAAATGGAATCTCAAAGGCTGACTCTAATTCCAAGATGCCCCCCATGTTCACTCCCTTGGGGGGAGCCTCCAGCCAGTTCCACTCAGCCTTGAATGCCTGAATCCTTTGGCCAAATTATCTCCAGACCCCTGGCACTGGGGATTGAACCCAGATCCCTGAGCAGGCTAGGCAATCACTCTAAACTGAGCTCCATCCCCAGCCTGGCCAGATCCTCCTTGATAATCCCTCCCTCCTGGCTGGCCCCAAGTTGCTGAGTTTCCCTGCCCTTTCATTCTCACCACCTCCAATATTTTAATCCCATTTATTCGGTGCCTGCCTCTGTCTTCTTCTCCTTGCTATCCCTTGAGTATCAGGAGGAAAAGACTTCCCCGAGGCTATTGATTCCCAGGGAACTCACAATGTAGTGATTTCTTTCTTAATTAAGATCTTCATGCCGAGCCTTGAGTATCGGACCCATTAATCAGCTCTCTGAAAACCCAGGGGAGAGCTTGAAGTGGGAGATTCATGCAATGGCTCCCGATAGTACAAGGGGCTGCTCCTTGTCCGGATGTGCAGGGAAGGCAGGCCTGGGTAGAGCAGCCTGGCTAATCTTATCGTACCTTTCTTTTTTTTTTCTTTACTTTTCTTCCCCTTCTTCTTTGAATCGGATGCATAATGACACATTCTAAAGTCTGTCACTACCCAAGCATTATTCTCCCCCAGCCAATCCTCCTCACCACTCGCCATTATCTGTCATCAGAGACAAAACAACAGAAGATAATAGGAGTTTCCAATTCATGCTTTTTTCCCCTCCTTTCATTCTCTGGGGAAATTATGTTGAACTCTTTTTTTATTGACTTATTTATAAATGTAGAAAATGAATTGCTTAAAGATTTGTGTTGGAGCAACTCAGATGCTATCAGGGTTGCTGACACTCTGGCTGGAGGGAGGATTCCAGGGTTCCAGTGGGGTGGTAATTAAGTAGATGGACCTCCCTTTTCCCATAAGGGGCCCAGGTGGTGGCCCTCCCTCTTTGTTCCGACTAAGAATGGTACAGTGAGGCTCATTGACTGCCTAGCTTCCTTATCCTGCAGGATTGTGGAGGGAAAACTCACACACACACACACACACACACACACACACACACACACACACACTCATGCATGGACAGCCAGGCCTGGGTTCACTTTAACCTCTGCCTCTTGGTGAGCCTAAGCTTAAAGGCTTTAGCTGTTCTGTGGCCCTTAGATGGCTTCAGGTTCCTGATTCTGATCATCCTCAAAGACACAAGTCAGAAACTCTCTCTTCAGATCTGCCCCCTGGAGAGAGCCCACCCACCATCCATCACCCTCTTCCTGGTACATATGTTGGCTGAAGAGCAGGAGTCTTCCATCTCCCCCAAGCAAGGCATTCATCTATGTTCCTCAGGATTAAATCCTAGAGGGAGACGGGTGCCGAGGCCACCGGCCCTCCTCCGCTGGAAGTGGGTGTGGGCCCCTAATGGCCGCAACGGAGAGCCCAGCATCGATCCGGAAACAGCAAGGAACAACTCTAGCTGGAAAACAGAGATAATCTGTGTCGATTATGCATGTGTTCTGCAAATTAGAGCCCATCATGAGAAACCTGCTTGTGTTTCGATTAGGGAGCAGATGTGTCCACCGTGAGGGGTTCTCACAAAAGCTTCCGGCATGGACATCAGATCTTACCTTTCCAGCAGACGCAGTCACAGGACGATTGCCAATGGGGAATCTGGGTTTTGAAGAGGCGGAAGGGTAACAACCTGGATGACTGCCACCAGACTTGGAATCTCACAGACACCTGGCCAGAAAGGCCCACAGGCACACCCAGAAGACCTTCGGCACTGCCTCATTTGCCACCGCCAGGGATGACCTGGCCTTGACCAGAACAGTTTTGGCCCCTGTTTTAACTGAGTGCTTCATCTTAGAATGTGCTGGAGAAACAAGTGGAAAGAAAGCCCCAAAGAGAAGGTGGGAGCCTGGATCTGGGGGGCATAGGCCCTGGGGGACTTCCACTCAGAGGTGGAGAAGAGGGAGGATCAAAGCCAAGGGTAATGAGGGCTAGAAAGGAGGTGACTGCTGGCGTGGTCATGAGGACAGTCTCCTCTCCAGAGGCACAGAGGTGAGGGAGTCCTGGGGCATCTTGGTCAGATAATTAACACACTCAGAATCACAGGGAGGAATGATGTCCTCAGCCCTGAGTCCTGGGGCACCACATCTCCTGCTTCCCTGCAAGCAGAAAGAAAGAAATGCGAGTGACCTGAGTCACTGGGAATTCTAATCCAGCTGTCACCTCAGGACTGGCTGATTTGGGCACCCCTTCCCCAATCTACTACTGTCACCGCTGGCCAGAACAGTTTCTGCCACATAAGTCAAGGACATGGGTCCTGTCATCTTAGAGCTCATCATTTACTTGGAGCTAAGTTTCTCAAACGTTTTGATCATCCTATTCTTGTTCTAAAAGAAGAGTCACATGATCAGAATCTTCCAGGGAGAGACTAAAGATTTGTACAATCTATAAAATGTAGGAAGCTTTGACCTAAAGCAATAAGACACCCATCAGGGAATAGAAAACTTAAACCTAAAGCAGGACCAGCTACTAAGTGCTCCCAAAAGCTCAGAGACAGAAGCAAACTCTGATAATTGGTAGGCTCTGGGAAGGCTTTGTGGAGAAAGTGAGACTTGAGCTGGGCTCCGCAAGATGGATAAGAGTCATGGGTCCCCATCAACCAATGCAGGTGTTTAGCATCAATTAAAATTATGTAAAAAAAAGTTGAACTACTAGGAGATAAAAATAATAAGAGAGTTGTTATAGAGATTTGCTCTTCACCTTCTGCTTTGATGGCGGGCTGGTCCATCAGTGTCTAAGCCTATGGTCTCTGCATCTGATATTGAATCTCTGTGTCTGCAATGCAGGAGGTAGGGAGAGAGAGAGAGATGAAGATGGAGTGCAGGAAGCAAGGATGAGCCAGACCCATGAACTTGGGCTTGAATCACACCAGGGTGGACGGAGATGTCTGTCAGTTTTATTGCTCTGATCTTGATGGCATGAGTTTCTGCAAAAGACAGGATCCTCTATCAAAAGGCTAAACTCACACCCGAGGTGGGGAGTTTGAGAAGCTATAGCTATTTCCAGGGAATGGTGGGGCAATGGCAGGAGGCCTATTCCTCCCTCCTGGCTGTCTTTTGACCAACAGGGCAAGCCAAAGGCTGAATGATAAACTACATGAGCTACAATATGGCTGCTTCCCCTCTGCCCTGGCCACCTTCCCAAGGAATCTGTCTCTTGGCCTCCCTAACCAGAGACATAGAGGGGAATGCAGAAGGGAGCAGGAGTCAGCTGTGGCACATTCTCATATGCACATGATGGAGGACATAATAAGATTCAAAGAGGAGAAGGTGTCCCAGTCGAGGGAAGGGCAAGAATAAGGCCATGGGAATAGGATTGGAGTTGTGGGGAGGACAGAAGAAACTGGAGTTAATGTTGTTGGCATAGTGAAAGTTGCCTTTAAAGGTCACACAGGACCTTGTGCCTTTCCTGTATTCAGGAATCACATTTCCAGAGGGGCCCTGCCGAAGATCCCAGCCAGACCCACTTATGACTGAAGGCAAAACCTGGGGAGCAGGGGATTAGATGGAGAGTGGGGAGAATCAAATGCAGGATCTTATTCTTTCAAGAAGCAGCACCACTCAGCTTGGCCACGCTGCCACGCCAAGCCGGCCCCTCAATGCCACCCTTCTTGTTGGCCAATCAAGTGGCTGCCCAATGCTTTGCGTTGCACAGCACCTAACCAGATCTGACTACCTCCCCAAACATGCCTCCTAGTGCTTTTACATTTCATCCAGAACATATAAAAACAATAACAGTGAAATATTATTTGTCTTCTATTACAAAAAAAAAAAAATCTCATTTCCTTCATACCCGTGTGGGAAGAACTCATTCTGTCATCTCTAATCAAACAGATCAGGCTTCTCCTCCTAGCTCACGATTTGCTGGCATGTGACCTTGGGTGAGTCATGACATCTCTCTGAGCCTTGTTTCCTCATTTATGAGGTGGACTTACCCTGAAGATTAAAAGGAAAATAACTTCCCAAGTGCCTCTCTCTGAGGAGCCTGGCAACTATCTGCTTCAGTGCCCTCCTAAGAGACTGTAGAGCCCTGGGAACAAGGGATCTGCAGGACAGGGGCTTAGAGGCTGAAAGAATCCCTGAGCCCAGCCCCATGGATCTGAGCCCGCAGAGGCGACTGCTGAGGTCAGCACTGGCCCAGGGGCATGCAGAGCAAATCCTAAAAGTAGAAGACAGCAGTTCCAAGCTGGGAGAAACTGAGGAAGGTAGAGGTTGAGTCACATGAAGATGTGGTTGAGAGACAAGAAAGTTCAGGGGTCATCTGAACAGTGGATTCAAGTGTTCTGTAAATTTCCCAAGACACTGCCAATGGGTGGGATTGCATGAGACAGGATCTGTCATTACAATACCCCACCAAGTAACTCTATGAAAACTCCCAGGCAGGGAAGGGTGAGCCTCCCATCCCTGCAGGGACACAGCAGGGAGTAGATAAATGTGTCCTTGGCAGAGGTCACACAGAGGGACACAGAGGGCACAGAAACTGAATAGCTTGGGATGACTTATAGCACAGGAAAGTAGAGCTCCTGGTCCGGGGTTCACATAGGAAGGGGACCTGCCAGGAGTTGTGCATGACTCCTGCTACTTCAAGGCTCCAAATGGTCCTCTGCAGAGGTTTTATGGTCCCCATCTCAGAAGTAAAGAAACAAAGGCTCAGAAAGGCCAAGTACTTGCTCAGGATCACAGAGCTGGAATTTGCCCTCAAAATCCTATTTGGAAATCCCATCTCTCTAAGGGAAGAAGGGCTATGTGAAGAGAAAACCGAGGTTCATGGCAGAAGGTGGGTTGTCCTGGCCCTTCTTTTCCCCAACACGTTGTGGGATCACTTCTCCTCTCTGCAACCTGGTCTGACCCTTCCTTGGGGTTTTGGGTGGAGATGAAAGAGGCAGGGGCTGACCTTTGTCCTGAGGACTGTGCACCACAGGAATCAACGATAGGCACCCAGGCTCCTGGAGGTCCTTCTCACTGGGTCTTCTGATGCCACACAGCTTGATCTGCACCAAGACTGCCGCCCTAGTCTGAGTGCTCCGGTGGGAATCCATAGCACGGCCAACATAAAAATCTAACACTTAGATTTTTTTGTTGCACTCCCTGATTTCTGAAGCATGAAACTTCCAGCTCCAATCTTGTAGGGCAAACAAGAATTCCTGTTTCACAGATGAGAAAACTGAGGAACCTCAGTGAAGGAAATGGATGGTTTCTTGGTCCCAAGATAAACACTTTCCTAGTGCATCTCAACACCCAAGGCAAGATGGGAGGTGGGGATTCTTCCCATTGCGTAGATGAAGAAACAGAAAAATCAGAAAAGTCAACGAGTTGCTAAAGAAACAGAAAGGGGTAGCGTTCCCACCAAGGGCAGAACTAGTGTCAGACAGGTGCCTCTGTAAAGGCCTCCCGCTGAGGGGAGTAGGTGAGCCTCCACCTTGGTGGATCATGCCAGGAGTAAGGTTTCTTCCTCTGTTCAAAGAGGCCTATTGCTCTGCAAATTAAGTCTTTCAGGAGAGGGGAGTTGATGCATTTACTCTTTAAGACGAATGTGTATTAGCAACTCTAGAATGGAGGAGAATGTTCCAGGTAGGCCCAGAGCAGGGGGGATTCTGAATGGAGGGTACTGAATTGCTGGCAGGGCATAGTGGCAGGAAAGGAGCAGAAAGACAGGAGGCTTCTAGGTCACAATTTTGCCACCACTGATTCTGCTTCAAATGGCCCTCTTGGTGCCAACCTGAGACTCAGCCCCACCAGCCCGCTTCCCTCAGCCTTCCTCTCTTTTCTGGTCCCTGTCCCTCAGGTCAGGCAACGGCTGCCCAGCAGAGGGCCCCCAAGCCTGGCCAAATCACACTGCTCCTGTTGGCCAAGGGGAATCTCTCCCCTCCAAGTGGCCAAGTGGCAGGGAAGGGGGCAAGGCCGTGTCCCCCCACCCCACCCCACCACCCCCAGCCACCCACAGCAGCAGCCTGGTGCTTGGTCTTCAGAGGTCCTGCAGCAGGGCTTGGAGCAGCAGGAGCAAGAGCCAGGTTTTGTGGAGTACAGTAAGGAGCTATTGAAGGGAGGTTATGCACTGGGGACAGAAAAACCGGGACCCAGTGCCAGTGGCACTATTATCCAGCTGTATGACTTGAGAAGTCCCGTCCCCCACAGATCTCAGGTTTCTCCACCCATAATGTGACAGAGTGAACTAGAAGATTCCAGAAGTCCCCCTCCAGCTCTGCCCATCTCTGCTGCCCTCTTTGTAAGTTCTCATGAGATCCTGCCCTGCAGCATTGCCCCTGTGCATGTCCCCTGGGAGGGCTGACTCACTGGACATGTGGCTTCTCCTGTCTCCAGGGTGCTGGCGATCAGGGGTGGGGGGAAACATTGTTTTCTCAGCCATCCTGTCCATGTAGTCACCATGGCTACTGCTCCTTGTATGTCCCCTGGGGTAAATTCAGGATGAGTAATTGTCAACAAGTCTGGCTTCAAGTGGCAGGGATCTTCCTCCTCTCCCACCTCCTCACACAGGGTCCAAAAATTCTTTCAATTCCAATTAATGTCTGTCCTTTAAAAGAGAGTCCTTCCTTCCCTCACTTACCAAGTCTCAGAGGCCTTTATCCTCCGCTTCCCACCCAGGAGGCAAAATATGACATGACTTAGCACCAGGCCCGGGTCCCTAGACTTTATCTGCTGCTGAGCCACGTGACTCTGTCCAAGTCATTGAACCTCAGTTCCTTCATCTGTGCAGTGCCTGTTGCTTGGTAGCATCTGGGCACAGTGAACATAGTGTCAGCTGCCTTTATGAAATAATAGTAATAATCCAGGCTCCTGGCTGATGTAATCCAGCTGCCAACATCAGCATATTGATTCTGTCCTGCTTCAGGATGAAGCTTCTGCTCTTCAATAGTAGCCCATCATCTTTCCAGCACCCGCACATGCAAAGGGTGAGACAAGAATTAATTAGTATGCCCCATCATGTCTAGTACACAAGCCTGTTGGTCCCTCCAGCTTAATCCCAGGGCCTGAAGGTTGACTTCAAAATACCCTCTGTAATTTCTCCCTGGGGAAGGTCCAGGCCTCCTAGAAACAGAACTTCCTGCTATCTCATAAGTCCAAAATAGAAATGCCAGAGAGGCCCAGAGACACATCTGTGCTGAAGTAATAAAGTTTAAGCTTCAGGGCCCCAGGCTTTCCTCCAGGGACCTCTGCACCTTAGAAGGGGATTAGGAGGACTATGGGCTCACTGCTTCCCTCTAGTGGCTATTGACTAAACTGCCCCTGGTAGAGGACTAGCTATGCGCAGGATTCAATGGAACCCAGGAATAAAACTGTCCAGGAATTCCTGAAGGAATGCTAGAGAGAGCATGGTGCATCCAAGACTTAAACAATGACCAAAGAGTCTGTTCTCCTGGACCAGACCCCAGCCTGAGCCCAGGCCTGATTCCAATGCCCCACCGCCATCCCTTCTTTCTGTCCCATGTCCTTGTATGTTCCTTTCTGATCGGGCAGTTTCTTTTCAATGGAACAGCTGACCTGATTACCCCGTGGCTAGTGTACATTTATTAATGACCTTTCCCCAAATCTAACAGCCCAAGAGGCCTCTGAGTGGAAGCCATAATCATCCAAATTTCCCAATGCAAAGATGCCTTCTCCAGTGAGCAGCTCCGCAGTCCTAATCAGTTCCTGGGTGGTAATGACCTCGAGGAGTTACAATAATTAACACAAGAATGTTTATGCCATTTGTTTCTCAGATTCCTGGGCTGTGCTGAACAGTAATGAAAATTGTTTTCTCTCCCAAGCATAAAAATGTTCTCGCATCACCTGGTGTGTTCACAGATGTGCTGATTAATTATGGTCCAGAATGTCACAATGACTAAGATCCAGGCCTTGCTCTTGGGCAGTTGGTGTTCCTGGCCCACTCTGGGTCACCACAACCTGGGCTGGGAGCCCAAGATGAGCTCAAGTTTGGCAGGTGGTCTAGCGGTGCCTAGGCACGAAGACGTAATCACAAGACCCTACCAAGGCTCTCAGACTCTGGTGTCCCCCTATGTAAGGTCATTGCTAAATTTAGGCCCTACCAAGCTCTATGGCTGCCTGAGCTGTCCACCTCTGTTCACGAGGCAGGGTTTCTTCTATGTCAGTGAGTTTGCAACCCTCCACACGCTGAATAATGTAGAGGTTGCTGGTATCCACCCAGAGACTTGACCTGCAAGGTGAGTGGAGATCTGTATTCTAATAAAGCATCTCAGATGGTCCAGGTGAAGGTGTCTGCAGACTCCACTAAGAGACATAGCTCATTCAGAGTCAGAACCCAAAACAGAAAATAAATCCACAAATCAAAGAGGTCTCTAACTGTACTTAAGGGCAGGGCCAGTGGAAAAAGAGGGAAAGAGAAAAGATGCAGAGGTATTCCAGAGCTCTTCCCCCATGTCTGCCAGCACCATTCTGCTTCTCTTTATAAAGCAAAGGGGCCAAGAGTAAGGCCCTGGGGCCTCCCTACATAAGTTCAGGTCACAAACTGTGTGACATTATAAAGTTACTTTACTTCTCTGTGCTTTGGCTTCCTTCTCTGTAAAATAGGATAATGAGCATACCTGTAATCTCAAGTGGCTTGGGAGGCTGAGGATTGCAAGTTCGAGACCAACCTCAGCAACTTAGCAAAGCCCTAAGGACTTATTGAGACCCCGTCTCAAAATAAAAAATGTATAAAAGGACTGAGGATGTGGCTCGGTGGTTAAGCATCCCTGGGTTCAATCCCGTTACCAAAACAAATAAATAAAGTAAAATAAAATAGGCTGGTCATAAAAAAAAAAAATAGTTACCTTCCAGGGCCACTGTGGGAATTAAATTAGTTAATGTGTGCAAAGTACTAAAGAACAGTGTTCAGAACATAGTAAACACCCTGTGCATGTTAGCTGTTATAATACTGTTTATTTTATATCATAATGAGGCAATAACATTGTATTCACCTCATTAGTTGGAAGATTTAATTTGGAAAGTGAAGGAGCCGCTATGTTCTTAAAGTCTGATAAGTAATGTATTAATCCAACCGATTCTTTAGAGATGGGGAAAGTGAGACCCCAGGGAAAGAACAACCAGTGAGAGTCACATTGTAGATGCAAATAAAAATCAACCCCCAGATCTGTCCGAACCTGGTGCTCAGTGCTCCCCACCCTGCTGCCCCCTACTGGCTCCCTTGGGAAGGCTGCCCACGTTGCTGGCAGGAACCGCTTGTGTCCTTCTCTGCTCTGTCTCAGAAGCAGGAGCAGAGGCTGGACCTCCCCCAGCCTGGCCTCTTCCCTGGAAGCATCCCCCTGCCCCGTCTCCTTTCTCTCCTCACTCCCTTCCATCCCCATTGCCCTTGGCTTCCAACACCAAGCCCATAAAAAAATAAATCCATGCTCTGGAGATGTTTGAAACTTCTGGCTTATTCCAAGGTCTCAGTTTGAAGATTTTCACAGAGCACTCAGATGTTATTAAGTCAGGACTGATTGCTTGTGGGAGGGGCGGTATTCTATTAGCCCTTCTCCAAAAATATCAAAAAGAGGCCAGGAGGAACCCCATTTCTTGCACTGTTCCCCGCACATGGGAGGGGTCAGTACATGTTGGTAGTTCAAGAAAATGATGACAAGAGGCCAGGCCAGGGTCAGGGTACCTTCTCTGGACTCGCAGGCCAGCCTTCAGTCTGGGAGTATGGTGGTCACTCTCCAAAGTGCCCAGAGAGTCCTCCTTATGTTGTTCTCACCCACATTACACCAGGGTTGGTCACATGACTGTGGCCTCTGATTTGGTGGCTCCCTGCTTGCCTGTGCGCTTCGTCCCTTAGAAGTAGGCTCTCCCAGCCCAGCCAAGACTTCAAAAATGGCCGCCCCCACTGACATCCCAGCTGGAACCTCAAGAGACACCCCAGCTAGAAACACCCCGTCCATCTACTTCAGTCCCTGAGCCGCTGAGACTTCGCCCTCAGAGATGTCTATTGTTTCAAGCTGCTAAGTCGTGGCGATTGATGATGCAGTGACAGGAACCGGTGCAGAGGCTAAGAGGGTCTGAGGACTGTGTCCAGCCGCAGAGACACTGTCTGGAGGGAACGCCGGACTCCATTAGCCATCAAGAGGTTGAAAAGAAGAGAGATGATGTCCTCAGATTCATGTGGCCTCGCTATGATCTGATGTGTGAGGGCTTTGACAAAGGACCCAGAGATGAAATCCCAGGGCTGCCCATTGTCTAGTGAGAGACAGATGGATGGGAAACAGGAAATCAAACCCAGTGTAATAAGAGAGGTGAGCGACACCTAGCCAGGCCAGGCAGGGAGGAGCTGGGCAGGGAAGGTGTCTTGGAGATGTGCTTGCTGATCGATGCATGTGCATTCAGTCACTTAGAGGAGACAAAAATGAGGTCATGTCCCCCAAACCAGGAGCCTCCTCTAATTCTACTATTCTTGACACGGGCTGCACATAGCCCCAGTATCCTAAGTGCATCAGAAATAGTGCAGTCAGGGTCTTTGGGGATGCACCTGATATCAATATTTTTAAGTCTTTTGAGAGGACTGTACCTATAGCCAGTTTGAAAGCCACTTCTAACAGAAGACACAGCAGCCCCGCCACACGAGCATGCCCACACACCCACACAGGCATGCAACCACACTATGATTAAGAACTTTCCAAGTGAGCCATGCAACCTGCAAGGGCTTGATGTGTGTAGGGAAGGGAGACCCTGCTGGGGGTTGGGGTGGTCTGGGGATGTTCCTCAGCCCAGCCTTGGGCTCCGTCCCTGTTGGACCCAGCTGGACATGGTTCCTGAGAAAGGGGGCAGACTCTGGATGAGATCAGCAAGTCCAGATGTCAGAGTGGAGTCCAGGACTGTTGTAATCTCAGAAAGGTTCCTGGGAGCCATGGGCAGGGTTAGGTCTGCAGCTGAGCATCCAGTGGCCCCTGCAAAGGAGGCGGATGGTGAGGTCAGACAAGACTCGCAACAGGTGAGGCTTTGCTGGACTAAATGACGGAAGAGAAGAACAGGGCGCCAGACACTGCTCACTGTCCACACTCCGTATCTTACTGATCACTAATAAAATACATCATATTCCTATCTCTACCTGCCAGATTAGATAGCAGGGATGAAAGAGATTAAACCCTCCGTCCTAAGAGTGACACAGGCCATGGAGGAAGGTTAATGCCTGAGCCTTGCTCAAGAGGCCGGGCTGGACTGTCCCTGGCTGCCTTGAGATCTGCTTCTGACAGTCTGCAGCTACCCGGAGGGCCCCAAAGCAGCGAGGCTACTTAGGAAAGACCACTTGCCCACCAGCCGGGTAAGAGAAAGCCTGGCTTCTAAGGCCATGGTGCTGGGGTTGGTGAAGAAGGCCATGAGGTTCCAAGGAAGAAGTCTGGAAGAAGGGACCAAGGACCAGAGGGAGCAGAAGGGGCAAATGGATGCTGGGTGGCCATATAGCTGATCCTGGTGGCTGAGAAGCCAGTGACTTAGGGACCCCGAAAACTGTGCATCAGGAAAGGAAAGGATCTTTTTCTTTTTCTTTTTTTTTTGGCTTTAAAATCCCAGTTCCCAGCAGCAAGGCCATAAAACTCCCTAAATGATCTATTGTCATGCTGTGGGATCCCAGGCCAAAAAAGAAGGTCCATAATTCTTGGTCATTAGGTAAATGCCCCAGAGAGATCAATAAGGGCAGTACAAAAGTCCAAGGGGGTGGATCCGAAATGCCCAGCATGAAAGAGTCTATCTGTCTTGCCTCCAGTTCCAGAGCAGTGCTTTCCCTCTGTGCCCCCGTCCCTCCCCTCTGCCTGCCCCTAATTCCTCCCACACCCCTGACGCACACAGCTCTGGGGACACACAGACACGGAGATGAGGGTAGGAGATGCAGAGGGAGGATGGGAGATGGCAATGGAGGGACTCGGGCACACAGCGCCGGCAAACGTGTGTTCTGCCGTGGTTTTCATTTCGGTCCACTGGGGCCCTGCTGTGACACACACAGTTGAGTCTCTTGGAACTTTCGATCTCACTTCTCTCATATGAAAATCCTTAGTCAGGAAGAGTTGGTGGTTGGGACTGGAGGAGAGGATGCAGCCAGGAGAAATCAGTGTCCAGTCCCCAGCTACGAAGTAACCTGAGAAAATAGCACACAGTGGGCCTGCGGTTTCCTCTCTCTGCAAATGGGAATGACGCGTACCACAGGAGGTCATGAGGTTCCATGTACTGAGCACCCAGCAGCCTGTCTGGCATAGCAGGGAGGTGTATTAACGGATCTCAATACAGGAGGTCCACAGTCCCCACCCTACATCTGTGATAGTCTCTAAGGTGTACTCTGAGAAGGGGTCTGGAAGGGGCACAGATCTGCCCTGGGCCCATCTCCCCCTCTTTGGGGATGGAAGGAGTGCTGGCCAGACTTCTCACAGGCCAGGCACATTCTCTAAGGGAAGGCAGTCTCCAAACAGCCCTGAGCAGTATGTGACCCTCAGTTACCAACTGAAGTGGGCCCTCCGGGAGGATGCCTCCTTTGGACTTGGGCAAGCACAGGACCTAACATAGGGTACCACAGTGGGGAGGAAGTCCCCTGGGTCACAACCTGGGAAGCAGGTAGAAGCTGAACTGAGGGGGCTCCATGGGGTTCTGTTCCTCTGCGAACTCTCAGTTCCCACCTCTCCAAGTCAGTGAAGGTAGTACAGAAATGCCCAGCTTAGCTGGCACCAGACATCAGCTGGCTTTGACTGTTCACCTCTTCTTTGGAGCCTCTTCATTCTGATTCCAGGCAGCAATATTGATAGGTACTTCATTTTAGAAATTATGAAAAAAAATGTAGATATCTTAACTACTTGGAAATTAAGAAATATGTTCCTAAATAATCCTTGGTTCAAAGAAGAAATAAAAGCAGAAGTCATAAGTTATCAAGAAAGTAACAAAAAGGAGAATACTCCCTGTCAAAACCTATGGGACACAGCTAAAGCTGGGCTCCGAGGACATTTGATAGCCTTCGATGCCTTTATTGTTTTGGTGAAATGCTGAAAATAGTTGCACTAAGTACTCGACTGAAGAAATTCGATTAAAAAATATAAACTAAATTACAAGCAACACAGGGTTTATGAAATAGTGCTATAGAAAATAACAAATGCATTCTCTACAGACTAGTCTTTCTTTGTTCCACAGAAGTTCCATAATCTCAGTAACTTCAACACCTTACGCCACCTCCAGAACTCTCATGCTAAAGTATAGCTAAAAACTGAGGCACTCCATTACTCTAGAGAACTGATTCATAAAACTATTTGATACAATACAAAGAGCACTGGACTGCACAATAGAACACTCAGTTCTGGAACCAATAACATAATTGTTACCCCAGCCATGTCACTTCCCCTCCCTGGTCCTCAGGTTTCCAGTCTGCACAGTTAGAGGCTAGGGCTGCTTGCTAGCACTGAGAGTTGTTGACTGGGCTCTATTTGTGGCCAGAAGTCCTCAGAAAAAAAGATGACTCTCTATGGATACGTATGGATGGACCATCTTCTGAATGACGGTACCAATGAGTGACGGGAACCATCTCAGCAGGCTGGCTATATTAAAGAAGGTTAGCATGAGAAGCAGTGCCAGGTTAGAAGGATAAACCCAGAAACCAAAGGCAGCTTGGAGCTGCTTGGCACTTGTTCCTGGGCTCGAGCAAGCAGGGAGTGGAGACATGAAAGAACCGGTATCCCTTTCTTGACCTTTTTCAAAATCAGGTAGATTCTCCTAGACTCACTCTCCTTCTTTCTTTTTCTCCTTTTATTTTTCCAAATGAATGCTCATTTGTCTTGAAGTTATAACTCCCAAGCTCACTACCAAGTAGGAACAATGATAATAAGTGGAAAGGGGTGTTCCAATCCTCAGTCTTAAGCCCCTAGACCAAGGGCAACAATGTTTGAGAACAGGCTGCACACAGCTGTAACTAGTCAGCTTTGGACCTGGTCCACAGGGAGGCTTCTATCCCTGCTCTTGAATCAAAATAGGGATGCACTCGTGCTTTGCCATTCTTGGAGGCTCTGGCTTCTGGAGGTGGCATTTTAAGAAGGCTTCCTGGCTACAAAGTCCTTCTCCCTCAGCACAGACAGCAACTGTGGCTTGCCCTGGTGTTGATCAGGCTGAGCCCCTGGAACCACTGTGCACCACGGGGTCGGGAGCCCTAGGTGAGCTTGCACATGGGGCCTCTGGCTCCTATGGTTTAAATTCTCCAGATCCACTAATTGCTAGCTGAAATCTACAGATTTCTTTTCTTTTCTTTCTTTCTTTCTTTCTTTCTTTCTTTCTTTCTTTCTTTCTTTCTTTCTTTCTTTCTTTTTTCTTTTTTGGTGAGTATGAGCTTTGAGGAGAGGGTGCTCCTTCACACCTACTACATGCAGAAGATTCACATCCTACAGAATCTGAGACCTGTGAAAAGTTTGGGTCTTAATCCCAACTCTATCAGAAGTCCAGAAAAGGCTTTAAGGAGGGGCTGCCAAGATCAGACTTGGGTTTTTCAAAGACCATCTTAACTGTGGGATGGAATTGGAGGGCAGGAGGGTGGGAGATGAGAGCCCAGGTTAGAGGGCTATTGCAGACAGTGAGGACCTCTGTTGGGCTGTGGGGATTTAGACAAGGATGAAGGGGACACATCACGGAGGTGGGATCACGAGAGCTTGGCTTTGATGGGCTAGGGATCATATGGAATAGAGAGATATGGAAGCTGACCCTCCCTTTCCAGGTTCAGGCAAGAGGATGGTGGCATTTATTGAATCAAAGAATAACGGAGAAGAGCGAGGAGGAGGGAGGTTTGGGTAGGCAGCTTCCAGTAAAGGATGGATCTGTTATTTGAAGACTCTGCTTGCTGATTTGGCTTCTCCTGGCCCTGCTTTTGCACGGAGGTCAGAAGCAGGCTGAGGGCTGGTGTTCCAAAGCCCTGGAGTCTCAAAACTGCAGTGGACTTGGATGGAGCAGTGGGGTGGGGACCTCACACCCCCCTAATTGAACAGGTCAGAGGACATGGTCGTTTGAAAACATATGTTATCTACACTAATGTAAATCTGTATGTGAAAAACCACCATGATTACCGTCCATCATAATACAGAGACCTAACAAGGGTGGAAAAGCCTGAATCAGAACCTCGTTCACCAGGGAGGGCACATGACCCCCCAGGGCAGGCTGGGTCTCAGTCTCAGAGAGCAGGGTGACATATTCATGGACAGGGAATGAGTGCTCAAAAGGCCTGAAGCAGGGACTGTAGTCTCAGAAGCTTCTAGAAGCAGAAGAAATGAATGAGTCCGGGGTGATATACAGCAACGATGGGGATGAGTAGTGGCCACCTGTCTGAAGGGAACAGTCACTGCCTGGTCCCAGCACAAGCTTCCAGTGTGGACACGAGCTTGGTGTGAGCAGGCCTGATGCTCTTTCAAGAGAACTTAGGAATCCAGAACTGTCCATGAAATCTACCATTTTTTTTTTAATGCTGATCACTATAAAAAGATGGGTGATCATTAGAAAGATAAATCAGTCTAGGAATCAAATTTCATTCACAAGTTATAATCAGTCCTCAAGGTCATCAGTTAGGGATCTCTTCTCTAGCCCAACCCAGGTACATGTGTGAGAAAACTCAGATTCAGAGACAGGACTGGGGAACCTAAGGTCACACAACAGTTTCCGGGCAAAGCCCAGACTCAAACAGACTCCCTACCCACTACTCTCTACTACACTGTCACCGCCCTGCGGAGATCTGTGTAAAGAGAAAGGACTGGAACTTTTGCATAACCTTACTACAAGAATATCTATGATGTAGCTAAAATTTCCCCAACCCTTCATTTTACGCAGAAAGAGAAGGAATGCAGGAATAAAAACAGGTTGTGCTTCACCATGCAGACTTGAGGCTAGGGCAGAACCCAGGCCTCGGGGCTCCCAATCTAGCTCTGCTCTCCCAGGTTCCTCAAACACTCAAAGCACTCCCTGGGCGAGGGCTATATTCAGCTTGCAGTGAATTGCTGAAATATTCTGTTCCTAAGCATATGGACAATCCAAATTACAGTCCCCGGGACCAGGCCCCTAAACAGCATCACCTTAAATCTTCTCTCTGTGGGGGCCTGACTCACCAGCCCAGTGCTGCATGTCTCTTCTCTGATGAATGATAAACATGTCTGCAGCAGGCACAGAGCCCGCCAGCCAGCCAGCTCTGATTTGTCTGCTAATTGGAGCAGGGGCAAAGCTGGCATGATGTCATTGTGTAGATGGGGAGGAAGATGGGGACCTAAGAATCCAGGACACCAGACACAGGTCTGCTGCTTAGGAGCCCGATGACCTTGAAGCAGAGGTCACTCAAGTTCTCGGAAGCCTCGCTTGCTCACATGTGAAATGGGAATCCTGCCCCATCAATCTTGCCAATGCCCCCAGTCAGAAGGGGGGATGGAACTGGAGGCAGAGGAAATCTGATACCCTGACTTCACATCTTTAGAGCTACTATAATCCCCCAAGGCACAACCCCAGTCATCTGTGTCCTGCAGCCATGCCCTACCTATACCTTACTGGTCTGTACGCTAAAGTCTAAAGTCCGTTCTAGGCATGTGGGCTCTGGCACCTGCAAACCTAACTGTCCTGCTTCTGTGCCTCCCTTCCCCTTCCTCCCTCTCTCGATAGGAGCAGCTGACATTTATTGAGCACCTGCTCTGCGCCAGGCCTTGTGCTCAGCAAAGGAGGGAGGGACATGGAGAAGGGGAGCAAAGGGAGAAGGGGAAAGGAGGAGAAAGGGGGAGGGATGGAAAGAGGAGTGGAGGGAGGAGATGGAGCCGGGAGGGAGCCAAAGGGAGGAGGGAAGGAGAAATAAATGTGTGCGTGCATTTATTTAGTGAGTGAGTGGTGTGAACGCCAGCCAGCCAACTGTGGCCCTCTGATTTAGAGCCACATCTGGACCATGGCCTATTTTTGTTTTTAGACATTCCTGGACTAAAAAAAGAATTTTACATTTTTAAAGCATTGCAGAAGGAGGAAGAGAAGAAGGAGGAGGAGGAGGAGGAAGAGGAGGAAGAGGAGGAGGGGAGGGGAGGGAATGAGGAGGAGGAAGGAACATCTGACAGAATATGCGTGTCCCAAGTCCTAAAATGCTTACTGTAGGGCCTTATACAGAAACTTGGCATCCTCTGAGGCGTACTCCAAGGGATGAGTCTGAGATTCTGGGTAGGAAATCAGAAAGCATCAGCCTTAGGAGCTTAAACCCATGGGCTTAGTCACCTCCCCAGATGCAAACCGCCAGAGTAATGATTCATAGTGAGCTGCTGGTAAGAATCATCTGGGGCCACCCCTCCGCCTCACTATGGGGTTTGTGGGGCCTCTCTAAGAGGAAGGTCTAAATTTACAAAGCAGCCAATGGAAGATAAACAGAAATTAATCCATTTAATAATCAGTAGCCAGGCTTTGAACCTGGACCTCCAAAAGAGTTTACTTTAGGAGGTAACACAAGGATTTAGGAGGTCCTGCCTGTCCATCATGAGGTCATGTTGTCTGACCCTTTGAGGAATTCTTATAAAACAGTCCAGAAAAAGGAGGAATGGAGAGTCGGGCATTAGGGGGGAGACCCCAACCCACTAGGGAAGAAGAAATCAAATGTAACAGGCCTTGACTCTCAATCCTGAATGGTCTGCCCACTTAGACCCCGTTTCTTCCTTTGCTCTAACTTACTAAAGTTGAACTCTGACAGGAAAGACCACACTGTTGAGCTGGTGTGCTGAATGCACACTTCCTCAAACCAGGAACCACAATAGCTAAATGCATGCATTCATTGACTACCCACCACATGGAGGGAACAGGTGAGGTGCTTTGATTATGTACAGTCTCTCCAAGATGGACATCAACACTCCCCTGTTATCGTCTGGGCATGCAGTGTCCCCCAAAAGTTCATGGGTAAGACAATGTAGGAATGTCCAGAGGTGAAGTGGTTATGAGAATGGTAACCTAGTCAGTGGATTAATCCATTTAATAATCTATAGTCACTTGACTGGATGAATGGGTGGTAACCATAAGTAAGTAGGTAGGACCTGGCTGCAGGAAGTAGGTCCCTAGGGGTGTGCCCTTGGGGATTATGTTAGTCCTGGATCTTGGGAGCTCTCTTTGCTTTCTTGGCACCATGTCCTGAGCTGCTTTCCTCCTCCATGTCCTTTCAACAGGATATTCTGTCTCAACTTGAGCTCAGAGCAAAGGACTGAACTTCTAAAATAGTGAGCCACAATAAACGTTGCCTCCTCCAAGTTGTTCTTCTTGGCTCCACTGGTCACAGCAATATAGAGCTGACCAACCAGCACAACCCATTTTACATATGAGAAAATCAAGGCTCAGAGGCATTAATGAGCTTATCCAAAAACATAGTTATAAAGTGGCAGAAACAATAAACTCTGGCTTATTGGCTCCAAAGTCTGATACTTTCCATAATGTTCCACTATAGTTTTTATGCATGCACACTCATGCATACACAATTAGTGTAGATCAAAGGAATTCATATTTATTTATTGATATCTGGGACAGACTCCAGGATCAAAGTCTCTCTTTCTCTCTCTCTCTCTTTCTCTCTCTCTCTCACACACACACACACACACACACACACACACACACACACACACACACACTGTCATGCACACACCCACATATCCTAATGACTTAGTTTTCTTTGCATCCTCAGTTCTATCCTTTACTTCTAGAACTGAGACCCTGGATCCTGCCCTGACCCCAGACTTTGTGGATAAAAAACCTTCATATTCATCTCCATTTCATCAAAAACCTGTCGGTCATATATTATATGCAGAGATAAAGAAAACACAATATCTTTTGCAAGAAGCTTGAAGTCTGGTGAGGAGGTAGAGAAACAAACTACCTAAAAATAATAATTAAAAAATACAAGGAATTGTATTTTATTATTGTATTGTATTATATCAGGAATTGTCAGAGCTGCTAGCCCTGTGGCTAGAGTAGCCAGGCTTTAAACCTGGATCTCCAAAAGAGTTTCTTTTAGGAGGTAACACAAGGATTTAGGATGCCAGAGTTGAAGGAGAGAAGGGTAGTGGGTGACCTCCACTGGTAGGCTGGAAGGCTAGTTAGATTTGAGCTTTTCAATTCATTTGGGAAGAAATAAGCTGCATCTGAGGAAGCAGCAGGAAGCAGATCACTGAGGGTCTTTGCAACATTGAGGAGTTTGTGCTTTGTGCTAATGAAGATGGGAACTATCATCATTTAAAGGGTTTAGATAGGAAGTGATATGGCCAGACTGTGAGCTTGAAAGATTTTGCAGCATCGTGTGAGGATGGGTTGAGAATGCAAAGAGCTCAGTTTGCACAGATCCAGCAATAAATGATAATGTTTAAAGGGAGAAAAAAAAAATGGCCAAGAAAGAAATTTAACTGCAAGCTCATTGGTGGCCTCAGCAGATCTTGGTGTCTATTGGGTGACAGAGGTGCAGGAGAGGGGGCGTCTAGTTAACCCTGCCAGTCCTGGATGGCATTCCTTCTCCCCGATGGCTGGAGTCTTGTCTCTCCTCTCTCTGCCACCGTCAGTGTGCTGACCCTCTCAAATATCAGTGCAACCGCCCCTCTGGGATGATAGATACCTGCCTGAGACTTCTGCAGACGTGCCCCATCTACCATATTGAATGACCTCATGTGCTATCACCAAACCCAAATTCTCCAATCCCCATTAAGTGTCCTCTCTGGATAGACCTACGTGGCCCTGAGCAGGCCCCTTTCCTGAGCTCCATCCACCCTGCTCCATCTTGCTTCAGCCTCTTCCCTTAGTGGAGCCACATCTTGCAGAAGTTCTGACACAGCCAACTCCACCCTCCACCCCCTGTATCCCCACACAAAGCCGGAAGAGAAGGCTAAGATGGTAGATTCAAGCTCTCTTGACAGCTAGGAACAATGGAGCTGAACCAACAAGATGAAATTTAGCAGAGATAAATGTCAAGATCTACATATTGAGCCCAGGAATCAATCACAGGGACACAATGGGGAGAGCTGATTTGCAGTAATGATAAGGAAACATCCAGGAGGAGTGGCTGAGTTTCTGGCCAATAGCTGAACAGTACCCAAGAATATGAGGCAGCAGCTGGATAAAACAAACAAACAAAAAAAAGTACTAGCACAGTTCAAGGCGGAATCGATTGTAGAGTGTCCAGGTAAAGACAGGTAGAGCCATTTGACAGGTAGACAGGGCTGTTTAAACTCCAGCTAAAGCACAGGTCTCACAATGGCACTGCCATCCATAGGAATGCCCAGGACAGCAGAGGGAGGAGAGGAGTATGTATGCCCAGGACATCAGAGGGAGGAGAGAAGCAATTATGAAAAAGGGAGAGGGGATGCAGAGATGGTTGCCAGGAGGTGGTACTCCATTCATGTAAACATCCATTATTACCATTTTCCTCTTTCTTTAGTTGCTCAGTTCCTAAGGGATTAGCCTGAGACCCCAATCTGCTATTTAGAAGGCACAAATATCCTCTCCCAAGCTCCCTGGGCATTCCCTTCACTGGCCCCTCTCCCACTGGTCCTGATGAGGGAGGGGGAAGGTCATGGGGCTGGTGGGTCTGCCACGGTATCCTCCTCTGTCAGCCTCTCTGATTTCTCTCTTCATCTCTCATCCTCATCCTGGAATGTGGGATTGGGAGGTCCTCAGGACTGAACATTCTACTGTAACCTTGAAGAAATTGGGGCTCAGAAAAGGATGGTGACTTTCTCAAGGTCACAGAGCTCTTCAGTGGCAGAGCTGGGTTAGAGCTATAGTCAGTCCAGTCTCCTTTCCTGAAAGCCTTCCGGTCTCCTTCCTCCTAACTCAATTACTCACTGACCTCCAAGAGGTGCTGATGAAGAAGAAAAAGAAGGGGGATGGGAGGGCAGGGGAGGCAGGGGAGGAAGAGGAGGTGGTAGAGGAGGCAGAGGAGGAGGAGGTGGCGGAGGAGGAGGAGGAAGAGGTGGAGGAAGAGGTGCAGGAGGAGGTGGAGGAGGAGGTGAGGAGGAGATGCAGGAGGAGGAGGAGTAGGAGAAGGTGAAGGAGGAGGAGGAAGTAGAGGAGGCAGAGGAGGAGCAAAAGGAGGAGAAGGTGGAGGAGGTGGTGCAGGAAGAGGTGCAGGAGGAGGAGGAGGAGGTGCAGGAGGAGGTGCAGGAGAGGAGGAAGAGGTGGAAAAGGAGATGCAGGAGGAGGAGGAGGAGGAAGTAGAGGAGGCAGAGGAGGAGCAAAAGGAGGAGGGAGTGGAGGAGGAGATACAGGAGAAGGAGGAGGAGGTAGAGGAGGCAGAGGAGGACCAAGAGGAGTAGAAGGAGGCAGAAGAGGATCAAAAGGAGGACCAAGAGGAGGAGGAGGAGGAGGATGAGGAGGAAGAGGAGGAGGAGGAGGAAGAATAGGAGGAGGAGCAGGAGGAGGAGGAGGAGCAGGAGGAGGCAGCAGCCATGGCAAATGTGTAGACTCCTGGGGCCAGCAGTAGAGCACACAAGATCAAGAGAAGGACTGACCCAAGGGTTCTGTCTTTTATCAACAGTGTTGCTTTTGTTGCCTGAGTGAAGAATCCAACACCTTGGCCAATGTTCCTGGGGAACCCTGGCTTCCAGGAAAAGCCTCTGATCCACCCACTCACTGCTGCCTGTAGAATGAGATAGGACCAGCCTGGGCTTGGGAGAAGCTGAACCTTCCGTGGGGTGATTCCCAGCAGCACAGCGGCAGCGGCAGCGGCCCGAGGCCAGGTATTAAATGGAGGTGAAGTTTGGCCTTTAATGACCTCACTTATCATCTCATCTCAATTTTTGATTTCAAAATGCCAGGGGTTAAGTCATCACCATCACCGGTGCTGTCTCCTCCCCAGCCCCCTCCCACGCACAGCACAAACAGTCCCCTGTCCTGTGCCTCCCCGGCACTTCCAATTACCTGGCAAGGTTGACTGTGGGAAGCCGAGGCCCTGGAGGCTTCGGGGCTTGCTGAGCTCAAGCTGGGTCCCCCGCCCCGCCACTCCCTGCTGACTCAGAAGGTCTTATTGGTTTGGCTTCCTCAAGAAAGCAGTATTTCTTCAATGTATCTTCCTTGGGTTATAAAGTAAGTCCATAGCTGTGGTGCAATTTTCCATTTTAACAATTCTAGGGTGAGAGAGACTCACTTCAGATCTACAAAATAACAAGAGTGACGTGTAGGACCTCGAACACAAGCAGACAGAAAGTTGATCTGCAGTGACTTTACTTGTAGGGCCAGGGAACGAAAAAAAAATCATAGAAGGAATTTAAGAATTTAGGTTAGCCCATTTTAAAGATGTGAGTACTACAACCTTGGGAGGAAAACAGAGTTGATGCCCTGGGAACAGACAGCTAGCTGTTCAGTGACATGGTTGGGATTCTAACTTGGCTCCCTGAGCTCCCGCCATACTGTGAGCCAGGATCCTGGTCCTTGCAGGCCATGGACTCCAAGTACTCAGGAACCTGTCAGCTACAACCGGCCATTCTCCAGGAAGTCCTGAAGAGCCAGGCAATTGTCTTTGCCCTCTATCTGAAGTTTGGAAATCATCTGTGTCCCAAATTAGCGGACAACTCTGCTGGGTCTTGAGGTGACTCTGTCACTTATACGCATACCCCAGAGATCCACGAAAAGCTGGGCATCTAATGGTTCCGCCCCTGCCCAGATGTCCAGGGAGCCTGGGATGACTGTGTCCCCCTGATAACCCAGCTCCCTCTCTGGAATGACCCTTCCTTGTTCTTGCCCCCACACCAGTGCTCAGGCATGAGGACCTGTGCTCTAACACCCTCTTTTGTTTGGATTTTTGTGTCCACATAATGTCACCTCCCTGTCCCTTGAAGTCATGGCCCT
>NW_027522314.1:0-18195 GCF_052094955.1 Ictidomys tridecemlineatus
AACAGAGTTTGGTGACTGAGGTGCAGAAGGACTGTTACAGAAACAAAGGTTGGAAATTGGGGTGCACAGGGACCGTTACAGAGAGTAGAGGTTGGAGACTGCGGTATACAAAGACTGTAACAGAGAGCAGAGGTTGGAGAATATGGTGCAGAAGGACTGTTACAGAGAGCAAAGGTTGGAGACTGGGGTGCAGAAAAACTGTTACATAGAGCAGAGGTTGAAGACTGGGTGTAGAAGGACTGTTGCAGAGAGCAGAGGTTGGAGACTTGGGTGCAGAAGGACTGTTGCAGAGAGCAGATGTTGAAAACTGGGGTGAAGAAGGACTGTTGCAGGGAGCAGGTGTTGGAGACATGGGTGCATAAGGACCGTTACAGAGAGCAGAGTTTGGAGACTGCAGTACAGAAGGACTGTTACAGAGAGCAGAGGTTAAAGACTGGGGTGAAGAAGGATTGTTGCAGAGAGCAGAGGTTGCAGAGTGAGGTGCATACGGACTGTTACAGAGAGCAGAGTTTGGAGACTGTGGTGCAGAAGCACTGATACAGAAAGCAGAGTTTTGAGACTGGGGTGAAGAAGGACCCTTACAGAGAACAGTGGTTGAAGACTTCGCTACAGAAGAACTGTTGTTGAGAATGAGGTTGGAGACTGGGGTGCAGAGGGACCATTGCAGAGAGCAGAGGTTGGAGACATGGGTGCAGAAGGAATGTTACAGAGAGCAGAATTTAGAAACTGGGGTACAGAAGGATCCTCCAGAGAGCATAATTGGAGACTGGGTTATAGAGAGACGGTTGCAGAGCAGACGTTGGAGACTGGGGTGCAGAAGGATCATTGCAGAGAGCCGATTATGGAGACTGGGGTATAAAAGGACTGTTCCAGAGAGCAGAGTTTGGAAACTGGGGTGTAGAAGGACTTTTTGAGAAAGCAGTTGTTTAAGAGTGAGGTGCAGAAGGACTGTTTCAGAGAGCAGAGTTTGGAAACAGGAGTACAGAAGGACTGATACAGAGAGCATAGATTGGAGACTGAGGTGCAGAAGGAATGTTACAGAGTGCAGAGTTTGGAGACTGGGTTGCAGTAGGACTGATACCGAAGCAGAGGTGAGATACTGGGGTCCAGAAGGAACGTTACAGAGAGCAGAGTTTAGAGACTGCAGTACAGAAGGACTATTACTGAGAGCAGATGATGCAGACTGTGGTGCAGAAGGACTGTTGCAGAGAACAGAAGTTGGAGACTGGGGGTACATAAGGACCATTTCTGAGAGCAGGGGATAAAGACTAATGTGCAGAAAGATTGTTATAGAGAGCATAGGTTAAAGAATGGGGTGCAGAAGGACTGTTTCAGAGAGTAGAGTTTGGAGACATGGGTGCAAAAGGATCTTTCAGAGAGCTGAGGTTGGGGACTGGGGTACAGAAGGACTGTTGCGAAGAGCAGAGTTTGGAAACTGGGGTGCATGAGGACCGTTGCTTAGAGCAGAGGTTAAAGACTGATGTGCAGAAGTATTGTTGCAGAGAGTAGAGGTTGATGACTGGGGTGCAGAAGGACTCTTACAGAGAGCAGAGTTTGGAGACTGGTGTGAAGAAAGCCTGTTACAGAGAGCAGAGTTTGGTACTGAGGAGCAGAAGGACTGTTACAGAGAGCAGATGTTGGAGAGTGGGGTGCAGAAGGTTCTTTCAGAGAGCAAAGTTTGGAGACTGAGGTGCAGAAGGACTGTTACAGAGAGCAGATGTTGGAGAATGGGGTGCAGAAGGACTGTTTAAGAGAGCAGAGGTTGGAGACTGGGGTATAGAAGGAATGTTGAAGAGAGCAAATGTTGGAGAATGGGGTGCAAAAAGACTGTTGCAGAGAGCAGAGGTTGGAGACTGAGGTGTAGAAGAACTGTTACAGAGTGCAGATGTTTGAGACTGGGGTGCAAAAGGATCGTTGCAGAGAGCAGAAGTTGTAGACTGTGGTGCAAAAAGATCATTGCAGAGAGCAGAGGTTAGAGACTGGTTTTCAGAAACATCATTACAGAGAGCAGAGGTTTGAGACTTGGGTGCAGAAGGACTATTACAGAGAGCACAAGTAGGAGACTTGGGTGCAAAAGGAATGTTGCAGAGAGTAGAGGGTGGAGACGGGGATGCAGGAGGACTGTTACAGAGAGCAGAGTTTTAAGATTGGTTTTCAAAAGGATCTTACAGAGAGTAGAGTTTGGAGACTGAGATGCAGAATAACTGTTATGGAGAGTTGAGTTTGAAGAATGACTTGCAGAAGAACAATTGCAGAGAGCAGAGGTTGAAGACTGAGGTGCGGAAGGACTGTTAAAGAGAGCAGAGTTTGGAGACTGAGGTGCAGAAGGACTGATACAAAATGCAGAGTTTTGAGACTGGGTTTCAGAAGTACCATTACAGAGATCAGAGGTTGGCGACTGAGGTGCCAAAAGAACTTTGAAGATAGCAGAGGTTGGAGACTGGGGTGCAGAAGGATCTTACAGAGAGCAGAGGTTGGAGACTGGGGTGCAGAAGGATTGTTGCAGAGAGTAGTGGTTGAAGACTGGGTTGCAAAAAGACTGTTTCAGAGAGCAACGACAGAGACTGAGGTTCAGAAGGACTCTTACAGAGAGCAGAGGTTAAAGACTGAGGTGCAGGACTGATACAGAAAGCAGAGGTTGGAGACTGGGGTGCAGAAGGACTGTTACAGAGAGCAGAGATTGGAGACTGGGGTACAAAAGGACTTTTACAGAGAGCAGAGATTGGAGACTGGGGAGCAGGAGGACTGTTGCAAGAACAGAGGTTTAAGACAGGGTTGCAGAAAGACCATTGCAGGGAGCAGAGTTTGGAGACTGAGGTGCAGATGGAGTGTAACAGAGAGCAGAGTTTGGAGACTGCAGTGCAGAAGAACTGTTACAGAGAGTAGAGTTTGGAGACTGGGGTACAGAAGCATATTACAGCGAGCAGAGTTTGGAAACTGGGGTTAAGAAGGACTGCTGCAGAGAGCAGAATTTGGAGATTGGGGTGTAGAAGGATTGTTACAGAGAGCAGAGGTTGGATACTGGGGTGCAGAAGGACTTGTGCATAGAGCAGAAGTTGGAGATTTGGGTGCAGAAGAAACTGTTTCAGAGTTTCGAGAATGCAGTACAGAAAAACTCTTACAGAGAGCAGAGTTTGGAAACTGGGGTGGAGAATGACTGTTGCAGATAGCAGATGTTAGAGACTGGGGTGCAGAAGGAATGTTGCAGAGAGCAGAGGATAGAGACTGGGGTGCAAAAGGACTGTTGCAGAGAGCAGAGTTTGCAGACTGAATTGCAGAAGGAGTCTTACAGACGGCAGATTTTGGAGACTATGATGTAAAAAGACTGATACAGAAAGCAGAGGTTGGATTCTGGGGTTCATAAGGACCCTTACAGAGAACAGAGGTTGGAGTCTGCGGTACCGAGAGAAGAGGTTGGAGACTGGGGTGCAGATGGATTATTGCAGAGAGCAGAGTTTTCAGACTGAGGTACAGAAGAACTGTTGATGAGAGAAGATGTTGGAGACTGGGGTTCACAAGGACTGTTGCAGCGAGCAGAGGTTTGAGACTGGGGTGCCAAAGGATCTTTGCAGAGAGAAGAGGTTGGACACTGAGGTGCAGAAGGATCGTTGCGGAGAGCAGCGGTTTGAGACTGTGGTGCAGAAGGATCATTACAGAGAGCAGAGTTTGGAGACTGGGGTGCACAAGGAATGTTGCAATGAGCAAAGGTTGGAGACTTGGGTGCAGAAGGACTGTTGCAGAAAGCAGAGGTTGGAGACTGGGGTGCAGAAGGACTTATAGAGAAAGCTGATGTTGGAGACTGGGGTGCAGAAAGACCGTTGCAGAGAACAGAGGTTGGAGAATCCGGTACAGAAGGACTGTTACAGAGAGCATATGTTAAAAACTGGGGTGCAGAAAACAGAGGTTAGAGACTGGGGTGAAGAAGGACCGTTGCAGAGAGCAGAGTTTAGAGACTGAGGTGCAGAATTATTGTTAGAGAGAGCAGAGTTTGGAGACTGGGTTGCAGAAGAACTGTTATAGTGAGCAGCGGTTTGAGACTGGTGTGCAGAATAATCTTGCAGACAGCAGAGGTTGGAGACTGGGGTGAAGAAGGACTTCTACAGAGAGCAGAATTTTGAGACTGGGGTGCTGAAGGATTTTTACAGAGAGCACAGGTTGAATACTGGGGTGCAGAAGAACTTGTGCATATAGCAGAAGTTGGAGATTTTGGTGCAGAAGAAACTGTTGCAGAGAGTAGAGGTTGGAGAATGAGGTGCAGAAGGATTGTTATAGAGAGCAGAGGATTGAGACAGGGGTGCAGAAGAAATGATTCAAAAAGCAGAGGTTGAAGACTGGCGTACAAGAGGACCATTAGAGAGAGCAGAGTTTGGAGTCTTTAGTACAGAAGGACTCTTACAAAGAGCAGAGGTTGGAGACTGGGGTGCAGAAGGAGTGTTGCAGAGAGTAGATGATGGAGACTGAGGTCCAGAAAAACTTTAGCAGAGATCAGACGTTAGAGACTCAGGTGCAGAAGTACAGTTACACAGAGCACAGTTTGGAGACTGGGGTGCAAAAGGACTGATACAGAAAGCAGAGTTTGGAGATTTGGGTGCAGAAGTATCCTTACAGAGAGCAGAGTTTTGAGAATGCAGTATACAAGGACTCTTACAGAGAGCAGAGTTTGGAGACGGTGGTGGAGAATGACTGTTGCAGATAGCAGATGTTGGAGACTGGGGTGAAGAAGGAATGTTGCAGAGAGCAGAGGTTGCAGAATGAGTTGCAGAAGGACTCTTACAGACGGCAGAGTTTGGAGACTGTGGTGCAAAACGACTGATACAGAAAGCAGAGGTTGGATACTGGGGTGCATAAGGACCCTTATGGAGAACAGAGGTTGGAGACTGCAGTATAGAAGGCCTGGTACCGAGAGAAGAGGGTGGAGACTGGAGTGCAGAAGAACTGATGTAGAGAACAGAGGTGGGAGACTGGGGTGCAGACAGATTGTTGGGTCGAGCAGTGTATGGAGACTGGGGTAAAGAAGGACTGTTGTAGAGAGCAGAGGTTGGAGACTGAAGTGTAGAAGGACTGTTGCAGAAAGCAGATGTTGGAGACTGGGGTGCAGAAGGATCGATTGGGCGAGCAGAGTATGGAGACTTGGGTGAAGAAGGACTGTTACAGAGAGCAGAGGTTGTAGACTGGGTTGTCGAAGGACTGTTTCAGAGAGCAGATTTTGGAGACTTGGGCGCAGAAGGACTGTTGCATAGAGCAGAGATTGGAGACTGAGGTACAGAAGGACTGTTGCACAGAGTAGTTGTTGGAGACTGGGGTGCAGATGGATTATTGCAGAGAGCAGAGTTTTCAGACTGAGGTACAGAAGAACTGTTGCAGAGAGCAAATGTTGGAGACTGGGTTTCACAAGGACTGTTGCAGCGAGCAGAGGTTTGAGACTGGGGTGCCAAAGGATCTTTGCAGAGAGAAGAGGTAGGATACTGAGGTGCAGAAGTATCGTTGCGGAGAGCAGAGGTTCGAGACTGGGGTGCAGAAGGATCATTACCGAGAGCAGAGTTTGGAGACTGGGGTGCAGAAGGAATGTTGCAGTTAGCAGAAGTTGGAGACTTGGGTGCAGAAGGACTGTTGCAGAAAGCAGAGGTTGGAGACTGGGGTGCAGAAGGACTGTTGCAGAGAGCAGAGGTTAAAGACTGGGTACAGAAGGACAGTTACAGATAGCAGATGTTGGAGACTGAGGTGCAGATTGACTGATACAGAGAGAAGAGGTTGGAGACTGGAGTGCAGAAGGCCTGTTACAGAGAGCACAATTTGGTGACTGGGGTGATGAAGGACTGTTATAGAGAGCAGAGTTTGGAGACTGGATTGTAGAAGGATCTTACAGAGAGCAGAGATGGGAGACTGAGGTGCAGAAGCACTGTTACATAGAGTAGAGGTTGGAGACTGAGGTGCCGAAGGACCGTTGCAAAGAGCTGATTTTGAAGACTGAGGTGCAGAAGGATTGTTACAGAGAGCAGAGGTTGGAGACAGGCGTGCAGAAGGACTCATGCAGAGAGCAGAGGTTTTAGACTGGGATGTACAAGGAGTGTTGCAGAGAGTAGAGGTTGGAGATTGGGGTCCAGAAGGACTGTAGCAGAGAGTAGAGGTTTGAGACTAAGGTTCAGAAGGACAATTACACACAGCAGAGATTAGAGACTGGATTGCAGAAGGACTGACACAGAAAGCAGAGGCTGGAGACTCTGGTGGAGAAGTACCCTTACAGAGAGCAGAGGTTGGAGAATGCAGTACAGAAGGACTGTTACAGAGAGCAAAGTTTGGAGACTGGGGTGCAGAATGACTGTTGCAGAGAGCAGATGTTGGGTACTGGGGTCAAAAGGACTGTTTAAGAGAACGGAGGATGGAGATTGGGGTGCAGAAGGACTGGTGCAGAGACCAGAGGTTGCAGACTAAATTGCAGAAGAACGGTTCCAGAGGGCAGAGTTTGGAGACTGTGGTTTAAAACGACTGATACATAATCAGAGGTTGGATACTAGGGTGAATAAGGACCCTTACAGAGAACAGAGGTTGGAGACTGTGGTACAGTAAGACTTTTACAGAGAGCAGAGGTTGGAGTCTGGGTTGCAGAAGAACCGATGTAGAGAACAGAGTTTGGAGACTGGGGTGCAGAAGGACCCTTCGGGCGATCAGAATATGGAGACTTGGGTGTAGAAGGAGTGTTAAAAAGAGCAGTGATTGGAGACTGAGTTACAAAAGGACTGTTACAGAGATAAGAGTTTTGAGACTGGGGTACCGATGGATTTTTGCAGAGAGCAGAGTTTTTAGACTGAGGTACAAAAGAACTGTTTCAGGAAGCAGATGTTGGAGACTGGGGTTCACAAGGACTGTTGCAGCTAGCAGAGGTTTCAGACTGGGATGCAGAAGGCCTGTTACACAGAGCAGAGGTTGGAGACTGGGGTGCAGAAAGACTGTTACAAAGAGCAGAGTTTGCAGACTGGGTTTCAGAAGAGTCTTACAAAGAGCAGAGGTAGGAGACAGACATTCAGAAAAACTGTTACAGAGAGCAGAGGTTGGAGACTGGGGTGCAGAGGTATTGTTGAAGAGAGCAGATTTTTCAGACTTAGGTACAGAAGAACTGTGGCAGAGAGCAGATGTTGGAGACTGGGGTGCAGAAAGATCGTGGCAGAGAGCAGAGGTTGGACACTGGGTTGCAGATGGAATGATACAGAGAGCAGAGGTTGGAGACTGGGGTGCAGAAGGCCTGTTACAGAGCAGAGTTTGGAAACTGGGGTGCAGAAGGATTGTTACAGAGAGAAGAGGTTGGAAACTGGGGTGCAGAAAAACTTTTGCTGAGAACAGAGGTTTTAGACTGGGGTGTAGAAAGACTGTTGCAGAGAGTAGAGGTTGGAGATTTGGGTTCAGAAGGACTGTTACAGAGAGCACACTTTGGAGACTGGAGTGGAGAAGGACTGTTGCAGAGAGCAGATGCTGGAGACTGGGGTTCAAAAAGAAAGTTGAAGAGAGCAAAGGATGGAGACTGGGGTGCAGAAGTATTCTTGGGGTGAGCAGAGTATGGAAAATGGGGTGTAGAAGGACTATTACAGAGAGCCAAGGTTGGAGACTAGGGTTTAGATGGACTTTCTCAGAGAGTAGACGTTGGAGACTTGGGTGAAGAAGTATTGTTGCATTGAGCAGAGGATGGAGACTCAGATGCAGAAGACTGTTACAGAAAGCATATTTTGAAGACTGGAGTGCAGAAGGACTGTTACAGAGAGCAGACTTTTGAGACTGGCGTGCAGAAGGATCGTTGCAGAGAGCAGAGTTTGGAGACTGGCGTTCAGAAAAATTGTTAGAGAGATCAGAGTTTGGAGACTGTGGTGCAGAAAGACTTTTACTAAGAGCACAGGTTGGAGACTTAGGTGCAGAGAAACTGTTTCAGAGAGCAAAGTTATGAGTCTGGGGTGCAGAAGGAGTGTTGCAGAGAGCAGATGTTGGAGACTGAGGTGCAGAAGGACCATTACATAGAGCAGAGTTTGGAGACTGTGGTGCAGAAAGACTGATATAGAAAGTAGAGGTGGGAGACTGGGTTGCAAAAGGACCCTTACAGAGAACAGAGGTTTGAGACTGCAGTACAGAAGGACTGTTGTAGAGAATAAGGTTGCAGACTGGGGTTAAGAGGTACTAATGCAGAGAGCAGAGGTTGGAGACTGGGGTGCAGAAAGAATGTTACAGAGAGCACAGGTTGTAGACTGAGGTTTAGAAGGAGTGTTACAGAGAGCAGAGTTTGGAGACTAATGTGGAGAAGGACTGTTACAGAAATCAGAGGTTGAAAATTGGGGTGTAGAAGACCCTTATAGAGAGCAGAGTTTGGAGACTTCCGTACAGAAGGACTGTTACACAGAGTAGATCTCAGAGACTGCGGAGCAGCAAGACTGTTACAGAGGACAGAAGTTGGAGACTGGGGTGGAGAAGGAATGTTACAGAGAGCAGAGTTTGGAAACTGGAGTGCAGAAGGATCATACAGAGGGCAGAGTCGTTGCAGAGAGCAGATTTTAGAGACTGAGGTGCAGATGGACTGTTACAGAGAGAAGAGTTTGGAGACTGAGATGCAGAAGGACAGTTACAGAGAGCAGAGTTTGGAGAGTGGTATGCAGAAGGACTGTTACAGAGAGCAGAGGTTGGAGACTGGGGTTCAGATGGATCTTACAGAGAGCAGAGTTTAGAGACTGGGGTGCAAAGGAACGTTGCAGAGAGCAGATGTTGGAGACTGGGATGGAGAAGAATCGTTGCAGAGAGAAGAGATTGGAGACTGGAGTGCATAAGGATCTTACAGAGAGCAGAGGTTCGTGACTAGGGTGCAGAAGGACTCTTGCCGAAAGCAGAGGTTGGAGACTGGGGTGGAGAAAAGTCATTGCAGAGAGAAGAGGTTGGAGACTGGGGTTCTGAAGGCCTGTTACAGAGAGCAGATTCGAGACTGGATTGCAAAAATCCTGTTATAGAGAGCAGAGGTTGGAAACTATCCTGCAGAAGTACTGTTACAAAGAGCAGAGTTTGGAGACTGGGTTGGAGAAGGGTCTAACAGAGAGCAGAGGTAGGAGACTGAGATGCAGAAGGATCATTGCAGTGAGCAGAGTTTTTAGACTGAGTTGCTGAAGGACTGTTGCAGAGAGCAGATGTTGGAGACTGGTGTGCAGAAGGACTGTTACAGAGAGCAGAGTTTGGAGACTGGGTTGGAGAAGGATCCTAAAGAGAGCAGAGGTTGAAGAATCAGGTGCAGAAAGACTGATACAGAGGGTAGATGTTGGAGACTGAGGTCAGAATTAACGTTGCAGAATACAGAGTTTTGAGACTGAGATGCACAAGGATTGTTACAGTGACAAGAGGTTGGATACTGGGGTGCAGAAAGACTGTTGCAGATAGCGGATTTTTGAGACTGGGGTGCATAAGGACTGTTGCAGAGAGCAGAGGTTGGAGACTGGGTTGTAGAAGGACTGTTACAGAGAGCAGAGTTTGGAGATTGAGGTGCAGAAGGACTGTTACAGGAAGCGGAGTTTGGAAATTGCGATGCAGAAGGACCATTAAAGAGAGCAGAGTTTGAAGACTGCGGTATAGGACTGTTACCAATAGCAGAGGTTGGAGACTGGGGTGAGCAAGGACTGTTACAGAGAGCATAGATTGGAGTCTGAGGTGCAGAAGGACAGTTACAGAAAGCAGAGGTTGAACATTGGGGTGTAGAAGGACCGTTACAGAGAGCAGAGGTTGAAGACTGCGGTACAGAAGGACTGTTACACAGAGCAGATCTCGGAGACTGGGGAGCAGAAGGACTGTTGCAGAGGAAAGAAGTTGGAGACTGAAGTGGACAAGGAATGTTACAGAGAGCAGAGTTTAGTAACTGGAGTGCAGAAGGATCTTACAGAGAGCAGAGGTTGGAGACTGTGGTGCAGAAGGACTGTTGCACAGAGCAGAAGTTGGAGACTGGGGTCCAGAAGGATCATTGCAGACAGCAGATTTTAGAGACTGAGGTGCAAATGGACTGTTACAGAGAGCATAGATTGGAGACTGAGGTGCAGAAGGACAGTTACAGAGATCAGAGTTTGGAGACTGGTGTACAGAAGGAGTGTTACAGAGAGCACAGGTTGGAGACTGGGGTTCAGATGGATCTTACTAAGAGCAGAGTTTAGATACTGGGTTGCAAAAGGACTGTTGCAGAGAGCAGATGTTGTAGACTGGGATGGACACGAATCATTGCAGAGAGAAGAGGTTGAAGACTGGAGTGCATAAGGATCTTACAGAGAGCAGAGTTTGGTGACTAGGGTCCAGAAATGTTGCCAAGAGCAGAGGTTATAGACTGCGGTGGAGAAAAATCATTGCAGAGAGAAGAGTTTGGAGACTGGGGTTCTGAAGGCCTGTTACAAAGAGCAGAGGTTCGAGACTGGGTTGTAAAATTCCTGTTACAGAAAGCAGAGGTTGGAAACTATTTTGCAGAAGGACTGTTACAGAGAGCAGAGTTTGGAGACTGAGTGGCTGAAGGACTCTTGCAGAGAGCAGATGTAGTAGACTGAGGTGCAGAATGATCGTTGCAGAGAGAAGAGGTTGGAGACTGGGGTGAAGAAGGATAGGTGCAGAGAGCAGAGGTTGGAGACTGGTGTGCAGAAGGACTGTTACAGAGAGCAGAGTTTGGACACTGGGTTGGAGAAGGATCTTACAGAGAGCAGAGATTAAAGAATCAGGTGCAGAAAGACTGTTACAGAGAGTAGATGTTGGAGACTGAGGTGCAGAAGTAACGTTACAGAGAACAGAGTTTGGAGACTGGGATTCAGACAGGCTGATACAGAAATCAGACTTTGAAGACAGGGGTGTAGAAGAATCGAAACAGAGAGCAGAGGTTGGACACTGCGGTACAGAAGGACTGTTACAGAGAGTAGATCTCGGAGACTGGGGAGCAGAAAGACTGTTGCAGAGAGAATAGTTTGGAGAATGAGGTGCAGAAGGACTGTTACACAGAGCAGAGTTTGGAGACTGGGGTGCAGAAGGATTGTTACAGAGAGAGAATTTTGGGGACTGTGGTGCAGAAGGACTGTTACTGAGAGCAGAGTTTGGAGACTGGGTTCAGATTAATCTTACTGAGAGCATAGTATGGAGACTGGGGTGCAAAAGGACTGTTACACAGAGCACAGTTTGGAGACTGTGGTGCAGAAGGCCTGTTACACTAAGCAGATGTTGAAGATTGTTGTGCAGAAGGACTGTTACAGAGTGCAGAGTTTAAAGACTGGGTTGCAGAAGGATCAAACAGAGGGCAGAGTTTGGAGACTGAGGTGCAGAAGGACTGTTACAGAGAGCAGAAGTAGGAGACTGGGGTGCAGAAGGGTCGTTGTAGAGAGCAGAGTTTTCAGACTGAGGTGCAGAATGACTGTTTCAGATAGCAGATGTTAGAGACTGGCGTGCAGAAGGACTGTTGCAGAGAGCAGATGTTGGTAAGTAGGGTCCAGAAAGACTGTTGTAGAAAGCAGAGTTTGGAGACTGGGGTGCAGAAGGACTGTTGCAGAGAGCAGAGTTTGGAGACTCGTGTGCAGAATGACAGTTTTAGAGAGCAGAGGTTAAATACAGGGGTGCCTAAGGATCTTACAGAGAGCAGAATTTGGAGACTGAGTTGCAGAAGGACTGTTGCAGAGATCAGAGGTTGGAGACTGAGGTGCAGAAGGACTGTTACAGAGTGCAGAGGTTTAAAACTGGGGTACAGAAGGACTGATACAGAAAGCAGAGATTGGAGTCTGGGGTGCAGAAAGACCGTTACAAAGAGCAGAGGTTGGATACTGCAGTACAGGAGGACTGTTACAGAGAGCAGTGGTTGAAGACTGGGGTGCATAAGTACTGTAGCAGAGAGCAGATGTTGGTAACTTGAGTGCAGAAGGACTGTTGCAGAGAGCAGAGTTTGGAGACTGGGGTGCAGAATGACTCTTGCAGAGAGCAGAGGTTGAAGACTGGGGTGCAGAAGGACTGTTACAGAGAGCAGAGTTTGGAGACAGGGATGAAGATGGATCTTACCGAGAGAAGAATTTGGAGACTGAGGTGCAGAAGGACTGTTGCGGAGATCAGAGGTAGTAGAATAGGGTCCAGTAGGATCATTGCAGAGAGCAGAGGTTGGAGACTGGGGTGCAGAAGGATCGTTGCACAGTGCAGATTTTGGAGACTGGGGTGCAGAAGGCCTGTTACAGAGAGAAAAGTTTGGAGACTGGCGTGCAGAAGTCCTGTTACAGAGAGGAATGGTTGGAGACTGGGGTGCAGAAAAACTGTTACAGAGAGCAGAATTTGGAGACTGGTTTGCTGAAGGAACTTACAGAGAGCAGATGTTGGAGACTAGGTGCAGGTGGACTGTTACAGAGAGCAGTGTTTGGAAACTGGGGTGCAGAAGAATCGTGGAGAGCAAAGGTTTCAGACTGAGGTGCAGAAGTACTGTTATAGAGAGAAGAGGTTGGAGACTGAGGTGTAGAAGGACTGTCACAGAGAGCAGAGTTTAGAGACTGACGTGCAGAAGGACTGTTACAGAAAGCACAGGTTGAAGACTGAGGTGGAGAAGGATAAATACAAAGAGCAGAGGTTGGGGAGTCTGGTTCAGAAGAACTGAATTAAAAAGCAGAGGTTGGAGACTGGGTTGCAGAAGGACCGTTATAGAGAGCAGAGGTTGGAAACTGCGGTACATAAGGTGTGTTACAGAGAGGTGATCTCGGAGACTGGGGAGCAGAAGGACTGTTGCAGAGGACAGAGGTTTGAGACTGGGGTGGAGAAAAAATTTTACACAGAGCAGAGTTTGAAAACTAGAGTGCAGAAGGATCTTACAGAGAGCAGAGGTTGGAGACTGTATTGACGAAGGACTGTTGCAGAGAGAAGAATTTGGAGACTGGGGTCCAGAAGGTTCGTTGCAGAGAGCAGATTTTTGAGACTGGGGTGCAGAAGGACTGTTGCAGAGAGCAGATGTTGGAGACTCTGGTGCAGAAGAATTGTTACAGAGAGCAGGTTTGGAGACTGAGGTGCGGAAGGACTGTCACATAGAGCATCGTTTGGGAACTGGGGTGCAGAAGGACTGTTACAGAGAGCAGCAGTTGGAGACTGGGGTTCAGATTGATGTTACAGAGAGCAGAGTTTTCAGACTGGGGTGCAAAAGGACAGTTGCAGAGAGCAGATGTTGGAGACTTGGGTGTAGAAGAATCGTTGCAGAGAGAAGAGGTTGGAGACTGGGGTGCAGAAGGCCTATTACAGAGAGCAGAGCTTTGAGACTAAGGTGAAGAAGGACTGTTTCAGAGATGAGAGGCTTGAGACTGGTGTTTAGTTGGATCATTGCAGAGAGCAGAATTTGGAGACAGGCGTGCAGAATGATCATTGCATAGCTAGAGTTTGGAGACTGGCGTGCAGAAGGCCTGTTACAGAGAGGAGAGGTTGGAGACTGGGGTGCAGAAGGACTGTTATAGAGAGCAGTGTTTGGAGACTGGGTTGCTGAAGGATCTAACAGAGAGCAGTGGTTGGAGACTGAGCTGCAGGTGGACTGTTACAGAGAGCAGTGGTTGTATACTGGGGTGCAGAAGAATCGTGGTGAGGAGAGGTTTCAGACTGAGGTAAAGGTGGACTTTTACAGAGAGCAGTGGTTGGAGACTGGGGTGTAGAATGACTGTTACAGAGAGCAGATTTTGGAGACTCAGTGGCAGCAAAACTGTTAGTGTAAGCAGAGTTTGGAAATTAAGGTGCAGAAGGACCATTACAAAGAGCAGAGTTTGGAGACTGCAGTATAGAACTGCTACCTAGAGCGCAGGTTGGAGACTGGGGTGCAAAAGGACTCTTACATAGAGCATAGGTTGGAGACTGAGGTGCAGAAGGATAGATACAGAGAACAGATTATGAAGACTGGGGTGGAGAAGGAATGTTACAGAGAGCAGAGTTTGGAGACTGGGGTTCAAAACGACTGTTGCAAAGAGCAGATGTTGGAGACTGGGGTGAAGAAGATATGTTGCAGAGAGAAGAGGTTGGAGACTGGGGTGCAGAAGGCCTGTTACAGAAAACAGAGGTTGGAGACTGGGTTGCAGAAGTCCTATTACAGAGAGCAGAAGTTGGAGACTGTTGTGCAGAAGGACAGGTACAGAGTGCAGAGTTTAAAGACTGGGTTGCAGAAGGATCTTACAGAGAGCAGATTTGGGAGACTGAGGTGCTGAAGGACTGCTACAGAGAGCTGAGGTAGGAGACAGGGGTGCAGAAGGGTCGTTGCAAAGAGCAGAGTTTTAAGACTGAGGTGCAGAAGGACTGTTGCAGAGAGCAGATGTTGGTAACTAGTGTGCATAAGGATTGTTGTAGAGAGCAGAGGTTTGAGACTTCGGTGGAAAAGGACTGTTGTAGAGAGCAGAGGTTTGAGACTGAGGTGCGGAAATCCTGTTACAGAGCACAGAGGTTGGAGATTCGGGTGCAGAAGGACTGTTACAGAGAGCAGAAGTTGGAAACAAGGGTGCAGAAGCATCATCCCGACAGCAGAATTTGAAGACTGAGGTGCAGATGGACTGTTACAGAGAGAAGAGGTTGGAGACTGGGGTGTAGAAGGACAGTTATAGAGAGAAGAGTTTGAAAACTGGGTGGCTTAAGGATCTTACAGAGAGCAGAGTTTGGAGACTGAGGTGCAGGTGGACTGTTACAGAGAGCAGTGTTTAGAGACGGAGGTGCAGAAGGACCAAGCAGAGAGGAGAGGTGTCAGACTGAGGTGCAGAAGGACTGTTACAGAGAGCAGAGGTTGGAGACTGAGGTGTAGAAGTACTGTTAGAAAGAGCAGAGTTTGCAGACTGAGGTGCAGAAGGACTGTTACAGAAAACAGATGTTGAAAATTGGGGTGCAGAAGGACCGTTACAAAGACCAGACTTTGGTGACTGCGGTATAGAAAAACTGTTACAGAGAGCACAGGTTAGAGACTGGGGTGTAGAAAGAATGTTTCAGAGAGCACAGGTTAAAGACTGAGGTGCAGAAGGATAGACACAGAGAGCAGAGTTTTGAGACTGGTGTTCAGAAGGACTGATACAGAAAGCAAATTTTGGAGACTGGGTTTCCGAAGGACTGTTACAGAGAGGAGATGTTAGAGACTGGGGAGCCGAAGGACTGTTGCAGAGGACAGAGGTTGGAAACTGTGGTGCTGCAGGACACTTGCAGAAAGCAGAGGTTAATGTCTGGTTTGGAGAAAAAAATGTTAAAGAGAGCACAGTTTGGAAACTGGAGTGCAGAAGGATCTTACAGAGAGCAGAGGTTGGAGAGTGTGGTGAAGAAGGACTCTTCCAGAGAGCAGAGGTTGGAGACTGGGGTCCAGAAGGATTGTTGCAGAGAGCAGAGTTTGATGACTGCGATGCAGAAGTATGGTTGCAGAGAGCAGAGGTAGGAGACTGGGGTGCAGAAGGACTGTTGAGGAGAGCAGAGGTTGGAGACTGGAGTGCAGAAGGACTGTTACAGAGAGCAGAGGTAGGAGACTGAGGTGCAGAAGGACTGTTGCAGAGAGCAGACGTTGGAGATTGGACTGCAGTAGGACTGTTGCAGAGTGAAGAGGTTGGAGACTGGGCTGCAGAAGGACTGTTGCAGAGAGCAGATGTTGGAGACTGTGTTGCAGAAGGAATGTTGCAGAGAGCATATGTTGGAGACTGGGGTGCAGAAGGACTGTTACAGAGAACAGAGTTTGGAGACTGGGGTTCAGATGGATCTTACAGAGAGCAGAGTTTGGAGACTGGGGTGCAAAAGGACTGTTGCAGAGAGCAGAGGTTAGATACTTGGTTGGAGAAGAATCGTTGCAGATAGAAAAGGTTGGAAAATGGGGTGCAGAAATCCTGTTTCAGAGAGCAGAGATTGGAGACTGGCTTGCAAAAGTCCTGTTACAGAGAGCAGAGTTTGGAGACTGTTGTGCAGAAGGACTGTTACAGAGTGCAGAGTTTAAAGACTTTGTTGTAGAAGGATCTTACCGAGAGCAGAGTTAGGAGAATGAGGTGCAAAGGACTGTTACAAAGAGCAGAAGTAGGAGACTGGGATGCTGAAGGGTCTTTGCAGAGAGCAGAGTTTTAAGACTGAGGGGCAGAAGGACTGTTGCAGAGAGTAGATGTTGGAGACTGTGGTGCAGAAGGACTGTTGCAGACAGCATAGATAGGATACTTTGGTGAAGAAGGATCATTGCAGACAGCAGAGGTTGGAGACTGGTGTGCAGAAGCACTGTTACAGAGAGCAGAGTGTGGAGAGTGGGTTGCAGAAGAATCTTAGAGAGAACAGAGGTTTCAGAATGAGGTGCAGAAGGACTGTTACAGAGAGTAGATGTTGGAGACTGATTTGCAGAAAGACCCTTGCAGAGAACAAAGATTGGAGACTGAGGTGCAGAAGGATTGTTACAGAGATCAAAGGTTGGAGACTCTTGTGCAGAGGACTCTGCAGAGAGCAGACGTTGGAGACTGGGGTCAAGAAGGATCATTGCAGGAAGCAGAGTTTGGAAACTGGAGTGTAGAAGTACTGTTGCAGAGAGCAGATGTTGGAGACTGGGGTGTAGAAGGACTGTTGCAGAGAGCCGAGTTTGGAGAATGTGGTGCAGAAGGACTGTTTAAGAGAGTAGAGGTTGGAGACTGAGGTTCAGAAGGACTGTTACAGAGAGTAGAGTTTGGATACTGGGGTGCAGAAGGACTGTTACAGAGATCAGAGTTTGGAGAGTGGGGTTCCGATGGATCTTACAGAGGCAGAGGTTGGAGACTGTGGTGCAAAAGGACTGTTGCAGAGAGCAGAGGTTGGAGACTTGTATGGAGAAGAATCGTTGAAGAGAGAAGATTTTGGAGACTCCTGTGCAGAATGCCGGTTACAGAGAGCAGATTTTTGAGACTGGGTTGCAGAAGTCCTGTTACAGAGAGCAGACGTTGGAGACTGTTTTGCAGAAGAACGGTTGCATAGTGCAGAGTTTAAAGACTGGGTTGCAGAAGTTTTACAGAGAGCAGAGTTAGGAGAATGAGGAACAGAAGGACTGTTACAGCAGCAGAGGTAGGAGACTGGGGTACAGAAAGTTTGTTGAATACAGCAGAGTTTTCAGACTGAGGTGCAGAAGGACTGTTGCAGAGAGCAGTTGTTGGAGACTGGGGTGAAGAAGGACTGTTGCAGAGAGCAAAGGTTGGAGATTGGGGTTAAGAGGGATGGTTGTAGAGAGCAGAGGTTGGAGACTGGTGTGCAGAAGGACTGTTGGAGAGAGCAGATTTTGGAGACTGGGTTTTAGAAGGATACTACAGAGAGTAGAGGTTAGTGAGTGAAGTGCAGACCGACTGTTACAGAGAGTAGAGGTTAAAGACTGGGTGCAGAAGGACTGTTGCAGAGAGCAGAGGATGGAGACTGGGGTGCAGAAGGACTGTTGCAGAGAGCAGAGCTTGGAGACTAGGCTGTAGAAGGACTGTTTTAGAGAGCAGTGGTTGGAGACTGGGTTGCAGAAGGAATGTTTCAGAGAGCAGAGGTTGGAGACTGAGGTACTGAAGTCCCGTTACAGAGAGAAAAGGTTGGAGCCTTTGATGCAGAACGACTGTTCCAGAGATCAGAGCTTGGATACAGGGGTGAAGATGGATCTTACAGAGAGAGGAATTTGGAGACTGAGGTGCAGAAGGACTGTTGCGGAGATCAGAGGTAGTAGACTGGGGTGCAGAAGAATCATTGCAGAGTGCAGATTTTGGAGACTGGGGTGTAGAAGGCCTGCTACAGAGAGAAAAGTTTGGAGACTGGCATGCAGAAGGCCTGTTATAAAGAGGAGTGGTTGGAGACTTGGGTGCAGAAGGACTGTTATAGAGAGCAGAGTTTGGAGACTGGGTTGCTGAAGAATCTTACAGAGAGCAGTGTTTGGAGACTAGGCGCAGGTGGACTGTTACAGAGAGCAGTGTTTGGAGACTGGGATGCAGAAGGATCGTGCAAAGGGCAGAGGTTTCAGAATGAGGTCCAGAAGGACTGTTACAGAGAGAAGAGGTTGGAGACTGAGGTGTAGAAGGACTGTTACAGAGAGCAGAGTTTGGAGACTAATGTGCAGAAGGACTGTTACCGAAAGAAGTGGGTTGGAAACTGGCGTGCAAAAAGACCCTAACAGAGACTATTGTTTGGAGACGGCGGTATAGAAAAACTGTAACAGAGAGCAGAGGTGTCAGACTGAGGTGCAGATAGACTGTTACAGAGAGTAGAGGTTGGAGACTGAGGTGCATAAGA
>NW_027522315.1:0-18061 GCF_052094955.1 Ictidomys tridecemlineatus
GAGCTGGTCTCTTCTATCGAGCTGGTCTCTCTCTCTCATGAAGAAGGTCTCTCTCATGTAAATCGTTTCTCTCTCTCTCAGGGAGCTGGTTTCTCTCATGGGGATGGTGTCTCTCTCTCTTGGAGCTGATCTCGGTCTTTCATTGAGCTAGTCTCCCTCATAAAGCTGGTCTCTCTTTTTCATTGAGCTGCTCTTTCTCATAAAGCTGGTAACTCTCGTGGAGCTGGTGTCTCTGTCATGGAACTGGTTTCTCCATGGAGCTGATCTCTTTCTCAGGGAACTGGTCTCTCTTATGGAGCTGGTTTCTCTCATGGAGCTAATCTCTCTCTCAGAAAGCTAGTCTCTCTCATGGACCTGGTATCTTTTGAGGAGCTTGTCTCTCTCATGGAGATGGTCTCTCGTTCATGGAGCTTGTCTCTCTCTCATGGAGCTGTTCTCTCTCATTGAATCGGTCTCTCTTTCATGAAGCTGGTATTTCTCAGAATGCTGGTCTCCCTCTCTCATGGAGTTGGTCTCTGTTTCATGGAGCTTGTATCTCTTAGGGTGCTTGTCTTTCTCTCTCATGGAGGTGGTCTCTGTCTCATGGAGAAGGTCTCTCTCATGAAGCTTGTTTTTTTCAGGAAGCTAATCTCTGTCTCATGGAGCTGGTCTCTCTCTCTCATGGAGCTGGTCTCTCTCTCATGGAGCTGGTCATTCTCATGGAGCTGGTCTCTTTCTCTCAGGGAGCTCTTCTGTCTCATGGAGCTGGTCTCTGTTTCAGGGATCTGGTCTTTCTCATGGAGTTGGTCTCTCTCTCATGGATCTTGTCTCTCTCATGGAGCTGGTCTATCTCTCATGGCGGTGCTCTCTCCCGTAGAGCTGATCTCTCTCTCTCATGGAGCTGCTCTCCCTTATGGAGCTGGTCTCTCTATCTCATGGAGCTGGTCTCTCTCTCATTGAGCTAATATATCAAATGGAGCTTGCCTCTCTCTTTCTAGAAGCTGGTCTTTCTCATGGAGCTGGTCTCTCTCTCAGGTAGCTGTTCTCTCTCATGGAGCTGGTCTCTCCCTCATCGATCTGCTCTCTCCCTCTCAGTTAGCTGGTCTGTCTCTCATAGACCTGGTCTCTCCAACAGAGCTTGTCTGTCTCTCTCATGGTGCTGGTCTCTCTCATTGAGCTGGTCTCTCCCTCTCTCATGGAGCCGGTCTCTCTCTCATTGAGGTAATGTCTCTAATAAAGCTGATCTCTTTCTCTTTGGAAGCTGGTGTCTCTCATGGAGCTTCTCTCTCTCTCATGGAGCTTGTCTTTCTCTCATGGAGCTTGTCTTTCTCTCATGGAGCTGTTCTCTCTCTCTAATGGAGCTTGTCTCTCAATCTCATAGAGCTGGTCTCTCTCTCATGGAGCTGTTCATTCTCATGGAGCTGGTTGCTCTCTCTCAGGGACCATGTCTCTCTCATGGAGCTGGTCTCTGTTTCAGGGATCTAGTCTCTCACATGGAGCTGGTCTCTCTCTCATGAAGCTTGTCTCTCTCTCATGGAGCTGGTCTCTCTCTCTGAGCGAGATTGTCTGTTTCTCATGGCGCTGCTCTTTCATGGAGCAGGTTTCCTCTCATGGAGCTGGTCTCTCTCTCATGGAGCCGGTCTCTCTCATGGAGCTGGACTCTATTTCTCAGAAAGCTCGTCTCTCTCAAGGAGCTGGTCTCTCTCTCACGTTACTAGTCTCTCTCTGTCAGAGAGCTGGTCTGTCTCTCATGGCGCTGCTCTCTTTCATGAAGCTTGTCTCTCTCTCTCATGGAATTGGTCTCTCTCATGGAGCTGGTCTCTCTCTCATGAAGCTGGTCTTTCTCATGGAGCTGCACTCTTTGTTCAGAGATGGTCTCCCTCATGGACCTGGTTCTCTCTCATGGAGCTGGTGACCCTCATGGAGCTGGTCTCTCTTTTTCATGGAGCTGATCTTTCTCATAAAGCTGGTCTCTCTAATAGAGCTGGTCTCTCTCTAATGGAGCTCGTTTCTCCCATGGAGCTGATCTCTCAGGGAACTGGTCTCTTTCGTGGAGCTTGTCTCTCTCATGGAGATGATCTCTCTTTCATGGAGCTGGTCTCACTCACATGGAGCTGGTCTCTCTCATGGAACTGGTCTCTCTCTCTCATGGATCTCTTCTCTCTCTCTCATGGAGCTGGTCTCTCTCTCTCATGGATCTGGTCTCTCTCTCATGGAGCTGGTCACTCTCATGGAGCTGGTCTCCCGCTCTCAGTGAGCTGGTGCCTCTCATGGAGCTGGTAACTCTCTCAGGGAGATGATCTCTCTCATGGATCTTATCTCTCTCTTTTGGACCTTGTCTTACTCTCATTGAACTGGTCTCTCTCATGGAGCTGGTCTCTCTTTCTCCGGAATTGGTCTCTATCATGAAGCTATTATCTCTGTCAGGGATCTTGTCTCTCACATGAGGGTGGTCTCTCTCTCTCATGGAGCTGATCTCTCTCTCATGGAGCTGGTTTCTCTCACTCATTATGCTTGTATTTATGTCATTGAGCTTGTTCCTCTCTCATGGAGCTGGTACCTCTCTCTCATGGAGCCTATATCTCTCTCTCATGGAGCTGGTCTCTGTCATGGAGCTGGTCTCTCTCTATCATGGAGCTGGTCTATTTCATAAAGCTGGTCGCTCCCTCTCAAGAAGCTGGTCTCTCTCATGGGGCTGGTCCCTCACTCTCATGGAGCTTGTATCTCTCTCTTAGGGAGATGGTCCCTCTCATGCAGCTGGTCTCTCTCTCATGGTGCTATTTTGTCTCTCATGGAGCTAATCTCTCCCATGGAGCTGGTCTCTATCTCTCATGGAGCTGCTCTGTCTCAGGGAGCTGGTCTCTCTCTCATGAAAATGGTATCTCCCCAGGAGCTGGTGTCCTTCTCTCATCTATCTGATCTCTCTTTCACATGGAGCTGGTCTCTCTCTCTCATGGATCTGGTCTCTATATCTCATGCAGCTCGTCTCTTCTATCGAGCTGGTCTCTCTCATGGATAAGGTCTCTCTCATGTAGCTCGTTTCTCTCTCTCTCAGGGAGCTGGTTTCTCTCATGGAGATTGTGTCTCTCTCTCTTGGAGCTGATCTCTGTCTCTCATGAAGCTGGTCTCCCTCATAAAGCTTTTCTCTCTCTTCATTGAGCTACTCTTTCTAATAAAGCTGGTATTTCTCATGGAGCTGGTCTCTCTCTTATGGAACTGGTTTCTCAATGGAGCTGATCTCTTTCTCAGGGAACTGGTCTCTCTCATGGAGCTCGTTTCTCTCATGGACCTGGTCTCTTGTCTTGGAGCTGGTATCTCTCTCATGAAAATGGTATATCCCCAGGACCTGGTGTCCTTCTCTCATCTAGCTGGTCTCTCTCTCTCATGCAGGTGGTTCTCTCTCATGGAGCTGGTCATTCTCATGGTGCTGGTCTCTTTCACTCATGGAGCTCTTCTGTCTCATGGAGCTGGTCTCTGTTTCAGGGATGTGGTCTTTCTAATGGATCTGGTCTCTCTCTCGTGGATCTTGTCTCTCTCATGGAGATGGTCTCACTCTCTCATGAAGCTTGTCTGTCTCTCATGGCGCTTCTCTCTTTCATGCAGATGGTGTCTCTCTTTCATGGAGCTCGCCTCTCTCATGGAGCTAGTTTCTCTCATGGACATGGTCTCTCTCCGGGTGCTGGTCTCTCTCTCTGAGAAAGCTCGTCTGTCTCTCATGGAACTAGACACTTAATGGAGCTGGTCTTTCTTTCTCATAGAGCTGGTCTCTCTCTCATAGAACTGGTATCTCTCAAGGAGCTTGTCTCCCTCTCTCATGGACCTGGTCTCTCTCTCTCATGGAGCTGGTCTCTCTCTCATAAATCTTGTCTCTGTATCTAATGCAGCTGGTCTCTTCTATTGAGATGGTCTCTTTTTCTCATGGAGAACGTCTCTCTCATGGAGCTGGTCACTCTCATGGAGCTGGTCTCTCACTCTCAGGGAGCTGGTCTTTCTCATGGAGCTGGTCTCTCTCTCAGGGAGATGGTCTCTCTCATGGGTCTGATCTCTCTCTGTTGGACCTGGTCTTACTCTCATTGAACTGGTCTCTCTCATGGAGCTGGTCTCTCTTTCTCCGGAAGCTGGTCTCCATCATGAAGCTATTATCTCTGTCAGGGATCTGGTATCTCACATGAGGGTGGTCTCTCTCTCTCATGGAGCTTATCTCTCTCTCATGGAGCTGGTCTCTCTCTCTCATTATGCTTGTCTTTCTGTCATTGAGCTTGTTCCTCTCGCATGGAGCTGGTCCCTCTCTTTCATGGAGCCTATATCTCTCTCTCTTGGAGCTTGTCACTGTCATGGAGCTGGTCTCTCTCTATCATGGAGCTGGTGTCTTTCATGAAGCTGGTCCCTCTCTCTCATGAAGCTGGTCTCTCTCATGGTGCTGGTCCCTCTCTCTCATGGAGCTTGTATTTCTCTCTCAGGGAGATGGTCCCTCTCATAGAGCTGGTCTCTCTCTCATGGTGCTATTCTGTCTCTCATGGAGCTAATCTCTCCCATGGAGCTGGTCTCTATCTCTCATGGAGCTGCTCTGTCTCATGGAGCTGGTCTCTCACTCATGAAAATTGTATCTTCCAGGGAGCTGGTGTCCTTCTCTCATCTAGCTGGTCTCTCTTTCACATAGAGCTGGTCTCTCTCTCTCATAGATCTGGTCTCTATATCTTATGCAGCTCGTCTCTTCTATCGAGCTGTTCTCTCTCTCTCATGGAGAAGGTCTCTCTCATGTAGCTCCTTTCGCTCTCTCTCAGGGAGCTGGTTTCTCTCATGGAGATGGTGTCTCTCTCCCTTGGAGCTGATCTCTGTCTCTCATGAAGCTGGTCTTTCTCATAAAGCTGGTCTCGCTCTTTCATTAAGCTGCTCTTTCTCATAAAACTGGTATCTCACGTGGAGCTGGTCTCTCTCTCTCATGGAACTGGTTTCTCCATGGATTTGATCTCTTTCTCAGGGAACTGGTCTCTCTCATGGAGCGGGTTTCTCTCATGGAGCTGGTCTCTCTCATGCAGCTGGTGTCTCACTCTCATGGAGCTGATTTCTGACTCTCATAAAGCTGGTCTCCCTCATGGAGCTGGTCTCTCTCTTTCATGGAGCTGATCTTTCTCATAAAGCTGGTCTCTCTCATACAGCTACTCTCTCTATAATGGAGCTCGTTTCTCCCATGGAGCTGATCTCTCTCTCAGGGAACTGGTCTCTCTCGTGGAGCTTGTCTCTCTCATGGAGATGGTCTCTCTTTCATGGAGCTGGTCTCACTCTCATGGAGCTGGTCTCTCTCATGGAACTGGTCTCTCTCTCTCATGGATCTCTTCTCTCTCTCTCATGGAGCTGGTCTCTCTCTCATGGAGCTGGTCTCTCTCTCATGGAGCTGTTCACTCTCATGGAGCTGGTCTCTCGCTCTCAGTGAGCTTGTCTCTCTCATGGAGCTTGTCTCTCTCTCAGGGAGATTGTCTCTCTCATGGATCTGATCTCTCTCTCTTGGACCTGGTATTACTCTCATTGAACTAGTCTCTCTCATGGAGCTGGTCTCTCTTTCTCCGGAAGCTGGTCTCTATCATGAAGCTATTATCTCTGTCAGGGATCTGGTCTCTCACATGAGGGTGGTCTCTCTCTCTCATGGAGCTGATCTCTCTCTCATGGAGCTGGTCTCTCTCTCTCATTATGCTTTTCTTTCTGTCATTAATCTTGTTTCTCTCTCATGGAGCTGGTCCCTTTCTCTCATGGAGCCTAAATCTCTCTCTCATGGAAATGGTCTCAGTCATGGAGCTGGTCTCTCTCTATCATAATGCTGGTCACTTTCATAAAGCTGGTCGCTTTCTCTCAAGAAGCTGGTCTCTCTCATGGTGCTGGTCCCTCTCTCTCATGGAGCTTGTATCTCTCTCTCAGGGAGATGGTCCCTCTCATGGAGCTGGTCTCTGTCTCATGGTGCTATTCTGTCTCTCATGGAGCTAATCTCTCCCATGGATCTGTTCTCTATCTCTCATGGAGCTGCTCTGTCTCATGGAGTTGGTCTCTCTCTCATGAAAATGGTATCTCCCCAGGAGCTGGTGTCCTTCTCTCATCTAGCTGGTCTCTCTTTCACATGGAGCTGGTCTTTCTCTCTTATGGATCTGGTATCTATATCTCATGCAGCTCATCTCTTCTATCGAGCTGGTCTCTCTCTCTCATGGAGAAGGTCTCTCTCATGTAGCTCGTTTCTCTCTCTCTCAGGGAGCTGGTTTCTCTCATAGAGATGGTGTCTCTCTCTCTTGGAGCTGATCTCTGTCTCTCATGAAACTGGTCTCCCTCATAAAGCTGGTCTCTCTCTTTCATTGAGCTGCTCTTTCTCAAAAAACTGGTATCGCACGTGGAGCTGGTCTCTCTCTCATGGAAATGGTTTCTCCATGGAGCTGATCTTATTCTAAAGGAACTGGTCTCTCTCATAGAGCTGGTTTCTCTCATGGAGCTGGTCTCTCTCTCTCAGGAAGCTGGTCTCTCTAATGGACCTGGTATCTCTTGAGGAGCTTGTCCCTCTCATGCAGCTGGTATCTCATTCATGGAGCTGGTCTCTCTCTCATGGAGCTGGTCTCTCTCATTGAACCGGTCTCTCTTTCATGGAGCTAGTATTTCTCAGGGAGCTGGTCTCCCTCTCTCATGGAGCTGGTCTCTGTTTCATGGAGCTTGTATCTCTAAGGGTGCTTGTCTTTCTCTCTCATGGAGGTGGTCTCTGTCTCATGGAGAAGGTCTCTCTCATGGAGCTTGTTTTTCTCAGGAAGCTAATCTCTCTCTCATGGAGCTGGTCTCTCTCTCTCATGGAGCTGGTCTCTCTCTCATTGAGCTGGTCTTTCTAATGGAGCTGGTCTCTTTCTCTCACAGAGCTCTTCTGTCTCATGGAGCTGGTCTCTGTTTCAGGGATCTGGTCTTTCTCATGGAGCTGGTCTCTCTCTCGTGGATCTTGTCTCTCTCATGGAGATGGTCTCACTCTCTCAGGAAGCTTGTCTGTCTCTCAAGGCGCTGCTCTCTCCCATGCAGATGGTGTCTCTCTCTCATGGAGCTCGTCTCTCTCTCATTGAGCTTATATCTCTCATGGAGCTGGACTCTCTCTCTCTCAAAATGCTGGTCTCTCTCATGTAGCTGGTCTCTCTCATGGAGGAGGTCTGTCTCTCTCAGGGAACTGGTCTGTCTCTCATGAACCTGGTCTCTCCAATATATCTGGTCTTTTTCTCTTATGGAGCTTCTTTCTCTCATGGAGCTCTTCTCTCTCTCTCATGTAGCTCGACTCTCTCTCATTGAGATAATGTCTCTCATAAAGCTGGTCTTTCTCTCTCTCTGGAAGCTGGTGTCTCTCATGGAGCTGGTCTCTCTCTCAGGGAGCTGGTATCTCTAAGGGAGCTGGTCTCCCTCTCTCATGGAGCTGGTCTCTCTCTCATGGAGCTGATTTCCCTCTCATGGAGCTAATCTCTCTCTCTCTCTCATGGAGCTGGTCTTTCTCTGTCAGGGAGTTCGTCTCTCTTGCTCAGGGAGCTGGTCTTTCTTGCATGGAGCTGGTTTCTTCCATGGAGCTGGTCTCTCGTTATAATGAAGCTGGTCTCTGTCATGGAGCTGATCTCTCTCTCTTGGAGCTGATCTCTCTCTCAATGAGCTGGTCTCTGTCATGGAGCTGGTTTATTTCTGAGGGAGCTGCTCTCTCTCATGGAGCTGGACTCTCACTATCATGGAGCTGATCTCTGTCTCTCATGGAGCTGGTCTCTCTCATGGAGCTGGTCTCTCTCTTTCAGGAAGCTGGTCTCTCTCATGGAGCTGCTGTCTCTCTCATAGAGCTGGTCTCCCTCATGGAGCTGGTGTCTCTATTTCATGGAGCTGTTCTTTCTCATAAAGCTGGTCTCTCTCATGGAGCTGGTCTCTCTTTCATGGAGCTGGTCTCTCCCATGGAGCGATCTCTCTCTCAGGGAGCTAGTCTCTCTAATGGAGCTGGTCTCTCTCGTGGAGCTGGTCTCTCTATCTCAAGGAGCGGGTCTGTCTCATGGAGATGGTATCTCTCGTGGAGCTTGTCTCTCTCTTGGGGCATCTCTCTCTCTCATGGAGGTGGTCTGTCTCTCATGGATCTGGTCCCTCTCATGGAGCTGGTACCACTCATGGAGAATCTCACTCTTTCTCATTAAGCTGCTCTCTCTCATTGAGGTGGTCTTTCTCTTATGGAGCTGGTCTTTCTCATGGAGCTGGTCTCTCTTTTCATGGAGCTGCTCTCTCTCATGGAGCTGGTCTCCCTCTCATGGAACTGGTCTATCCTAGGAAGCTGGTCTCTCGGTTTAATGGAGCTGGTTTCTGTCTCTTGGAGCTGGTCTCTCTCTCATGGAGCTCGTCTCTCTCTCTCATGGAGTTGTTCTCTCACTCTCATGGATCTGGTCTATCTCTCATTGAGCTGGTCACTCTCATGTAGCTGGTCTCTCTCTCTCAAGAAGCTGGTCTCTCTCATGGAGCTGGTCTATCTCTCATGGCGCTGCTCTCTTCCATAGAGCTGGTCTCTCTCTCTCATGGAGCTGCTCTCCGTCATGGAGCTGGTCTCTGTCTCATGGAGCTGGTCTCTCTCTCATTGAGCTAATATATCTAATGGAGCTTGCCTCTCTCTTTCTGGAAGCTGGTCTTTCTCATGGAGCTGGTCTCTCTCTCAGGAAGCTGGTCTCTCTCATGGAGCTGGTCTTTCCCTCATCGAGCTGCTCTCTCCCTCTCAGGGAGCTGGTCTGTCTCTCATGGAGCTGGTCTCTCCAACAGAGCTTGTCTGTCTCTCTCATGGGGCTGGTCTCTCTCATTGAGCTGGTCTCTCCCTCTCTCATGGAGCTGGTCTCTCTCTCATTGAGGTAATGTCTCTAATAAAGCTGGTCTCTTTATTTTTAGAAGCTGGTGTCTCTCAGGGAGCTTCTCTCTCTCTCATGGAGCTTGTCTCTCTCTCTCATGGAGCTGTTCAGTCTCTCTAATGGAGCTTGTCTCTCAATCTCATAGAGCTGGTCTCTCTCTCATGGAGCTGTTCATTCTCATGGAGCTGGTTTCTCTCTCTCAGGGACCATGTCTCTCTAAAGGAGCTGGTCTCTCTCTCACGGAACTGGTCTCTCTCTGTCAGAGAGCTGGTCTGTCTCTCATGGCGCTGCTCTCTTTCATGACGCTTGTCTCTTTCTCTCATGGAATTGGTCTCTCTCATGGAGCTGGTCTCTCTCTCATGAAGCTGGTCTTTCTCATGGAGCTGGACTCTTTGTTCAGAGCTGGTCTCTTTCATGGACCTGGTTTCTCTCTAATGGAGCTGGTCTCTCTCATGGAGCTTGTCTCTCTCTCAAAGAGCTGGACTTTATTTTTCTTGTGAAGCTGGTAACTCTCTCATGTATTTGTTCTCTTTCTCTCATAGAGCTGGTCTCTCTCTCATGGAGCTGGTCTCTCTCATTGAGCTGGAAACTTTCTCTCATGAAGCTGGTCTCTCTCAAGGAGCTGGTCTCTCTCTCTCATGGAACTGGTTTCTCTCATCGAGCTGGTCTCTCTCTCAGAAACCTGACTCTATTTCTCTAATAGAGCTGGTCTTTCTCTCTCATGTTATTGGTCTCTCTCTCTCAAGTAGTTGTTTTATCTCTCTCTTGTAGTTGGTCTCTCTCTCTCATGGAGCTGGTCTCTCTCTCTCTCGTGGATCTGCTATTTCTCTCTTTGAGTTGTTCACACTCATGGAGCTGGTCTCACTCTCTCCAAAACCTGGTCTCTCTAATGAAGGTTGTCTCTGTTTCAGGTATCTGGTCTCTCTCCTTGAGCTGTTCTCTCTCTCATGGAGCTGGTATCTTTCTCATGGAGCTGGTCTCTCGCTCTCATGGAGCTGGTCTCTCTCTCTCATGGAGCTGGTCTCTCTCATGGAGCTAGTTTCTCTCGTGACATGGTCTCTCTCAGGGAGCTGGTCTCTCTCTCTGAGAAAGCTCGTCTGACTCTCATGGAGCTGGACTCTTAATGGAGCTGGTCTTTCTCCCTCATAGAGCTGGTCTCTCTCTCTCACAGAACTGGTATCTCTCCAGGAGCTGGTCTCCCTCTCTCATGGACCTAATCTCTCTCTCATGGATCTTGTCTCTCTAACTCATGCAGCTGGTCTCTTCTATCGAGCTGGTCTCTCTCTCTCATGGAGAAGGTCTCTCTCATGGAGCTAATTTCTCTCTCTCAGGGAGCTGGTCTCCCTCATACAACTGGTGTCTCACTCTCATGGAGCTGATTTCTGTCTCTCATAAAGCTGGTCTCCCTCATGGAGCTGGTCTCTCTCTTTCATGGAGCTGATCTTTCTCATAAAGCTGGTCTCTCTCATAGAGCTGGTCTCTCTCTAATGGAGCTCGTTTCTCCCATGGAGCTGATCTCTCTCTCAGGGAACTGGACTCTCTCGTGGAGCTTGTCTCTCTCATGGAGATGGTCTCTCTTTAATGGAGCTGGTCTTACTCTCATGGAGCTGGTCTCTCTCATGGAACTGGTCTCTCTCTCTAATGGATTTCTTCTCTCTCTCTCATGGACCTGGTCTCTCTCTCTCATAGATAAGGTCTCTCTCTCATGGAGCTGGTCACTCTCATGTAGCTGGTCTCTCGCTCTCATGTAGCTGGTCTCTCTCATGGAGCTGGTCTCTCTCTCAGGGAGATGGTCTCTCTCATGGATCTGATCTCTCTCTCTTGGACCTGGTCTTACTTACATTGAACTGGTCTCTCTCATGGAGCTGGTCTCTCTTTCTCCTGAAGCTGGTCTGTATCTTGAAGCTATTATCTTTGTCAAGGTTCTGGTCTCTCACATGAGGGTGGTCTCTCTCTCTCATGGAGCTGATCTCTCTCTCATGGAGCTGGTCTCTCTCTCATTTTGCTTGTGTTTCTGTCATTGAGCTTGTTCCTCTCTCATGGAACTGGTCCCTCACTCTCATGGAGCCTATATCTCTCTCTCATGGAGCTGGTCTCTGTCATGGAGCTGGTCTCTCTCTATCATGGAGCTGGTCTCTTTCATAAACCAGGTCGCTCTCTCTCAAGAAGCTGGTCTCTCTCATGTTGCTGGTCCCTCTCTCTCATGGAGCTTTTATCTCTCTCTCAGGGAAATGGTCCCTCTCATGGAGCTGGTCTCTGTCTCATGGTGCTATTCTGTCTCTCATGGAGCTAATCTCTCCTATGGAGCTGGTCTCTATCTCTAATGAAAATGGTATCCCCCAGGAGCTGGTGTCCTTCTCTCATCTAGCTGGTCTCTCTTTTCACATGGAGCTGGTGTGTCTCTCTCATGGATCTGGTTTCTATATATCATGCAGCTCGTCTCTTCTATCGAGCTGGTCTCTCTCTCTCATGAAGAAGGTCTCTCTCATGTAGATCGTTTCTCTCTCCCTCAGGAAGATCTTTTCTCTCATGAAGATGGTGTCTCTCTCTCTTGGAGCTGATCTCTGTCTCTCATGAAGCTGGTCTCCCTCATAAAGCTGGTCTCTCTCTTTCATTGAGCCTCTCTTTCTCATAAAGCTGGTATCTCTCATGGAGCTGGTCTCTCTCTCAAGAAGCTGGTCTCTCTCATGGAGCTGGTCTCTCTCTCATGGAACTTGTCTCTCTCATGGAGCTGGTCTCTCTCTCAGGAACTTGACTCTGTTTCTCTAATAGAGCTGGTCTTTCTCTCTCATGTTGTTGGTCTCTCTCTCTCAAGTAGTTGTTTTATCTCTCTCTTGTAGTTGGTCTCTCTCTCTCATGGAGCTGGTCTCTCTCTCTCTCTTGGAGCTGCTCTTTGTCTATTTGATTTGTTCTCACTCATGGAGCTGGTCTCACTCTTTCCGGAACCTGGTCTCTCTCATGAAGGTTGTCTCTTTTTCAGGTATCTGGTCTCTCTCATTGAGCTGGTGTCTCTCTCATGGAGCTGGTATCTATCCCATGGAGCTGGTCTCTCGTTCTCATGTAGCTGGTCTCTCCAATGGGGCTGGTCTCTCACTCTCATGGAGCTGGTCTCTCGCTCTCATGGAGCTGGTCTATCTCATGGAGCTAGTTTCTCTCATGTACATGGTCTCTCTCAGGGTGCTGGTCTCTTTCTCTCAAAATGCTGGTCTCTCTCATGTAGCTGGTCTCTCTCATGGAGGTGGTCTCTCTCTCTCAGGGAACTGGTCTGTCTCTCATGGACCTGGTCTCTCCAATAGAGCTGGTATTTCTCTCTTATGGAGCTTCTTTCTTTCATGGAGCTCTTCTCTCTCTCTCATGTTGCTGGACTCTCTCTCATTGAGCTAGTATCTCTCATACAGCTGGTCTTTCTCTCTCTCTGGAAGGTGATGTCTCTCATGGAGCTGGTCTCTCTCTCAGGGAGCTGGTATCTCTAAGGGAGCTGGTCTCCCTCTCTCATGGAGCTGGTCTCTCTCTCCTGGAGCTGATTTCTATCTCATGGAGCTAGTCTCTCTCTCTGATGGAGCTGGTCTTTCTCTGTGAGGGAGTTCGTCTCTCTTGCTCAGGGAGCTGCTCTCTCTCACATGGATCTGGTTTGTACCATGGAGCTGGTCTCTCTATATAATGGAGCTGGTCTCTGTCATGGAGCTGATCTGTCTCTCTTGGAGCTGATCTCAATCTCAATGAGCTGGTCTCTGTCATGGAGCTGGTTTCTCTCTGAGGGAGCTGCTCTCTCTCATGCAGCTGGACTCTCACTATCATGGAGCTGATCTCTGTCTCTCGTGGAGCTGGTCTCTCTCATGGAGCTGGTGTCTCTCTTTCAGGAAGCCGGACTCTCTCATGGAGCTGCTGTCTCTCTCATAGAGCTGGTCTCCTTCATGGAGCTGGTGTCTCTCTTTCATGGAGCTGTTCTTTCTCATAAAGCTGGTCTCTCTCATGGATCTGCTCTCTCTTTCATGGAGCTGGTCTCTCCCATGGAGCTATCTCTATCTCAGGGAGCTGGTCTCTCTAATATAGCTGGTCTCTCTCATGGAGCTGGTCTCTCTATCTCAAGGAGCGGGTCTCTCTCATGGAGATGGTATCTCTCGTGAAGCTTGTCTCTCTCTTGGGGCATCTCTCTCTCTCATGGAGGTGGTCTCTCTCTCATGGATCTGGTCCCTCTCATGGAGCTGGTACCACTCATAAAGCAGCTCATTCTCTCTCATGGAGCTGGTCTCTGTCATAGAGGTGGTCTCTCTCTTATGGAGCTGGTCTTTCTCATGGAGCTGGTCTCTCTCTTTCATGGAGCTGCTCTCTTTCATGGAGCTGGTCTCCCTCTCATGGATCTGGTCTCTCCTAGGGATTGGTCTCTTTGTTTATTGGAGCTTGTTTCTGTCTCATGGAGCTGGTCTCTCTCTCATTGAGCTAATATATCTAAAGAAGCTTGCCTCTCTCTTTCTGGAAGCTGGTCTTTCTCATGAAGCTGGTCTCTCTCTCAGGGAGCTGGTCTCTCTCATGGAGCTGGTATATCCCTCATCGAGCTGCTCTCTCCCTCTGAGGGAGCTGGTCTGTCTCTCATGGAGCTGGTCTCTCCTACAAAGCTTGTCTCTCTCTCTCATGGGGCTGGTCTCACTCATTGAGCTGGTCTCTCCCTCTCTCATGGAGCTGGTCTCTTTCTCATAGAACTGGTCTCTCTCATGGAGCTGGTCTGTCTCAGGAACTTGACTCTATTTCTCTAATAGAGCTGGTCTTTCTCTTTTATGTTGTTGGTCTCTCTCTCTCAAGTAGTTGTTTTATCTCTGTCTTGTAGTTGGTCTCTCTCTCTCATGGAGCTCGAATCTCTCTCTCTTCGAGCTGCTCTTTCTCTCTTTTATTAGTTCTCACTCATGGAGCTGGTCTCACTCTCTCCAGGACCTGGTCTCTCTCATTAAGGTTGTCTCTCTTTCAGGTATCTGGTCTCTCTCATTGAGCTGGTCTCTCTCTCATGGAGCTGGTATCTTTCCCATGGAGCTGGTCTATCCAATGGTGCTGGTCTCTCACTCTCATTGAGCTGGTCTCTCTCTCTCATGGAGCTGGTCTCTTTCATGGAGCTAGTTTCTCTCATGGACATGGTCTCTCTCAGGGAGCTGGTCTCTCTCTCTGAGAAAGCTCGTCTGTCTCTCATGGAGCTGGACTCTTTTTTTTTTATTGTTGGTCGTTCAAAACATTACACAGTTCTTAATACATCATCTTTCACAGTTTGATTCACGTGTGTTATGAACTCCCAACTTTACCCGTATACAGATTGCTGTTTCACATCAGTTACCCTTCCATTGATTGACATATTGCCTTTCTAGTGTCTGATGTATTCTGCTGTCAGTCCTATTCTCTACTATCCCCCCTCCCCTCCCCTCCTCTCCCCTCCCCTTTTCTCATCCCTGTTTAATGTAAATCTTCTTCTCAAGCTCTTCGTCCTTACCCTGTCCTTGTTTACTCCCCTTATATCAAAGGGGTCATTTGGTATTTGTTTTTTAACGATTGACTAGCTTCACTTAGCATAATCTGCTCTAATGCCATCCATTTCCCTCCAAATTCTATGATTTTGTCGTTCCTTAATGCAGAGTAATACTCCATTGTGTATAAATGCCACATTTTTTTATCCATTCATCTATTGAAGGGCATCTAGGCTGATTCCATAATCTTGCTATAGTGAATTGTGCTGCTATGAACATCGTTATAGCAGTGTCTCTGTAACATGCTCTTATTAGGTCTTTAGGGAATAGACCGAGAAGGGGAATAGCTGGGTCAAATGGTGGTTCCATTCCCAGCTTTCCAAGAAATCTCCATACTGCTTTCTAAATTGGATGTACCAATTTGCAGTCCCACCAGCAATGAACAAGAGTGCCCTTTTCCCCGCATCCTCTCCAGCACTTATTGTTGTTTGACTTCCTAATGGCTGCCAATCTTACTGGAGTGAGGTGGTATCTTAGGGTAGTTTTGATTTGCATTTCTCTAACTGCTAGCGATGGTGAGCATTTTTTCATGTATTTATTGATTGATTGTATGTCCTCCTCTGAGAACTGTCTGTTCAGGTCCTTGGCCCATTTATTGATTGGGTTATTTGTTATCTTATTGTCTAATTTTTTGAGTTCTTTGTATATTCTGGTTATTAGGGCTCTATCTGAAGTGTGTGGATTAAAGATTTGTTCCCAGGATGTAGGCTCCCTGTTTATCTCTCTTATTGTTTCTTTTGCTGAGAAAAAACTTTTTAGTTTGAGTAAGTCCCATTTGTTGATTCTAGTTGTTAACTCTTGCGCTATGGGTGTCCTATTGAGGAATTTGGGGCCCGATCCCACAGTATGTAGATCATAACCAACTTTTTCTTCTATCAGATGCTGTGTCTCTGATTTTATATCAAGCTCCTTAATCCATTTTGAGTTAACTTTTGTGCATGGCGAGAGATAGGGGTTCAGATTCATTTTGATGCAAATGGATTTCCAGTTTTCCCAGCACCATTTGTTGAAGATGCTATCCTTCCTCCATTGCATGCTTTTAGCCCCTTTATCAAATATAAGATAGTTGTAGTTTTGTGGATTGGTTTCTGTGTCCTCTATTCTGTACCATTGGTCCACCCGCCTGTTTTGGTACCAGTACCATGCTGTTTTTGTTAATATTGCTCTGTAGTATAGTTTGAAGTCTGGTATCGCTATACCGCCTGATTCACACTTCCTGCTTAGCATTGTTTTTGCTATTCTGGGTCTTTTATTATTCCATATGAATTTCATGATTCTTTTATCTATTTCTACAAGAAATTCCATTGGGATTTTGATTGGCATTGCATTGAACTTATAGAGAACTTTTGGTAATATCGCCATTTTGATGATGTTAGTTCTACCTATCCATGAGCCGGGTATATTTTTCCATCTTCTAAGGTCTTCTTCTATATCTTTCTTTAGGGTTCTATAATTTTCATTATATAAATCTTTCACCTCTTTTGTTAGGTTGATTCCCAAGTATTTTATTTTTTGGGGGGATATTGTGAATGGAGTAGTTGTCCTCATTTCCGTTTCAGAGGATTTGTCACTGATATACAGGAATGCCTTTGATTTATGCGTGTTGATCTTATATCCTGCCACTTTGCTGAATTCATTTATTAGCTCTAATAGCTTCTTTGTAGACCCTTTTGGGTCTGCTAGGTATAGGATCATATCATCTGCAAATAGTGATAATTTAAGTTCTTCTTTTCCTATTTTTCGGCCTTTAATTTCTTTCGTCTGTCTAATTGCTCTGGCCAGTGTTTCGAGGACTATGTTGAACAGAAGTGGTGAGAGAGGGCATCCCTGTCTTGTACCAGATCTTAGAGGGAATGCCTTCAATTTTTCTCCATTCAGAATGATGCTGGCCTGTGGCTTATCATAGATTGCTTTTACAATGTTGAGGTATGTTCCAGTTATCCCTAATTTTTCTAGAGTTTTGAACATAAAGGGATGCTGTACTTTGTCGAATGCGTTTTCTGCATCTATCGAGATGATCATATGGTTCTTATTTTTAAGTCTATTGATGTGGTGAATAACATTTATTGATTTCCGTATATTGAACCAGCCTTGCATCCCAGGGATGAATCCTAATTGATCATGATGTATAATTTTTTTGATATGTATTTGAATCCGATTCGCCAGAATTTTATTGAGGATTTTTGCGTCAAGGTTCATTAGAGATATTGGTCTGTAGTTTTCTTTCTTTGAAGTGTCTTTGTCTGGTTTCGGAATCAGGGTGATGTTGGCCTCGTAGAATGAATTTGGAAGTTCTCCCTCTTTTTCTATTTCCTGAAATAGCTTGAAAAGTATTGGTGTTAGTTCCTCTTTAAAGGTTTTGTAAAACTCTGCTGTATACCCATCCGGTCCTGGGCTTTTCTTAGTTGGTAATCTTTTGATGGTTTCTTCTATTTCCTCTATTGTTATTGGTCTGTTTAGGTTGTCTATATCCTCCTGACTCAATCTGGGAAGGTCATAAGACTTAAGGAATTTATCTATGCCTTAACTATCTTCTATTTTATTGGAGTATAAGGATTCAAAATAATTTCTGATTATCTTCTGTATTTCTGAAGTGTCTGTTGTGATATTACCTTTTTCATCCCGTATGTTAGTAATTTGAGTTCTCTCTCTTCTTCTCTTCGTTAGCATGGCTAAGGGTCTGTCAATTTTATTTATTTTTTCAAAGAACCAACTTTTAGTCTTGTCAATTTTTTCAATTTTTTCTTTTGTTTCAATTTCATTTATTTCAGCTCTGATTTTAATTATTTCTTGCCTTCTACTTCTTTTGCTGTTGTTTTGCTCTTCTTTTTCTAGGATTTTGAGATGAAGTATGAGATCATTTATTTGTTGGTTTTTTCTTTTTTTGAGGAATGAACTCCAAGCAATGAATTTTCCTCTTAGAACTGCTTTCAATGTGTCCCATAGATTCCGATATGTTGTGTCTGTGTTTTCATTTAACTCTAGGAATTTTTTAATTTCCTCCTTGATGTCTTCTAAAACCCATTGATCATTCAGCAACCTATTGTTCATTCTCCAAGTGATGCTTGATTTTTCCTTCATTCTTTTATCATTGATTTTCAGTTTTATTCCATTATGATCAGATAAGATGCATGGTATTATCTCTACCCCTTTATATTGTCTAAGAGTTGCCCTGTGACATAATATATGGTCTATTTTTGAGAAGGTTCCATGTGCTGCTGAGAAAAAAGTGTAACTACTTGATTTTGGGTGGTATAGTCTATATATGTCAATTAAGTCTAGGTTGTTAATTGTGTTATTGAGTTCTATAGTTTCTTTATTTAACTTTTGTTTGTAAGATCTGTCCAGTGGTGAGAGAGGTGTGTTGAAGTCTCCCATGATTATTGTATGGTGGTCTATTAGACTCTTTAACTTGAGGAGAGTTTGCTTGATGAACACAGCCGCACCATTATTTGGGGCATATATATTTATGATTGTTATGTCTTGTTGGTGTATGGTTCCCTTGAGCAGTATGAAGTGTCCTTCTTTATCCCTTTTGATTAACTTTGGCTTGAAATCTATTTTATTAGATATGAGTATGGACACTCCTGCTTGTTTCCGCATTCCATATGAGTGGTATGATTTTTCCCAACCTTTCACCTTCAGTCTATGAATATCTTTTTCTATCAGATGCGTCTCTTGTAGGCAGCATATTGTTGGGTCTTCTTTTGTGAT
>NW_027522316.1:0-17992 GCF_052094955.1 Ictidomys tridecemlineatus
TGCACCCCAGTCTCCAACCTGAACTCTCTGTAACTGTCCTTCTGCAACTCAGTCTCCAACCTCTGCTCTCTGTAACAGTCCTTCTGCACCCCAGTCTCCAAAATCTGCTCTCTGCAACGATCCTTCTTCTACCCAGTCTTAAAACTCTGCTCACTGTAAAAGTCCTTTTGTATCGCGGTCTCCAACCTCTTCTCTTTGGAACGGTCCATCTGCACCCCAATTGCCAAACTTAGCTTTCTATAAAAGTCCTTTTGCACCTCAGACTCCAACCTCTCCTCTCTGTAACAGTCCTCCTAAGCCTCAATCTGAAACCTCTGCTCTCTACATCGGTCCTACTACACGCCAGTCTCCAAACTGTGCTACCTGTAACAATATTTCTGCACCCAAGTCTCCAACATCTGCTCTCTGTAACAGGTATTCTGTAACCCAGAATCCAAACTCTGCTCTCTGTACCAGTCCTTCTGCACCTCAGTCTTCAACCTCATCACTCTGCAACGGACCTTCTTCTCCCCAGTCTCCAACCTCTGCTCTCTGCAAGGATCATTCTGCATCCCAGTCTCCAACGTCTGCTCTCTGCAACGGTCCTTATACACCCCAGTCTCCAAACTCTGCTCTCTGCTACAGTCTTTCTGCATCCCAGTCTCCAACTTCTGCTCTCTGCAACATTTCTTCTACACCCCAGTCTCCAACCTATGCTTTCTGTAACTATCCTACTGCACCCTGGTCTCCAAATTCTGCTCTCTGTAGCGATTCTTCTGGACCTCAGTCTCCAACTTCTGCTCTCTGTAACGATCTTTCTGAACCCCAGTCTCCAAACTCTGCTCTCTGCAACAGTCCTTCTGCTCCCCATACTCCAAGCTCTGCTCTCTGTAATAGTCCTTCTGCACATCAGTGTCCAAAATCTGTTCTCTGTAAAATCCTTCTGCACCTCAGTCTCCAACCTCTGCTCTCTGCAATGATCCTTCGGCACCACAGTCTCCAAACTGTGTTCTCTGCAACAGACATTCTGCACCTCAGTCTGCAACCTCTGATCTCTGTAAGATCCTTTAGCAGCCCAGTCTCTAAACTCTGCTCTCTATAACTGTCCTTATGCACCCCAGTCTCCAACCTTTCCTCTCTGTAACAGGCCTTCTGCACGCAAGTCTCCAAACTCTTCTCTCTGTAGCAGGCCTTTTGCACCCCATTCTCCAACCTCTGCTCTCTGCAGTGATCGTACTGCACCTGAGTCTCAAACCTCTTATCTCTGTCCTTCTGCACCTCAGTCTCCAAATTCTGCTCTCTGTAAGATCCTTCTGTACCCCTGTATCCAAACTCTGCTCTCTGTAACACTCCTTCTGCATCCAAGTCTCCAACCTCTGCTCTCTGTTACAGTCCTTCTGCACCTCAGTCTGCAACCTCTGCTTTCTACAACAGTCCTTCTGCACCCGAGTTACCAAAATCTGCTCTCTGCAACAGTCCTTGTGTGCCTTAGTCTCCAACATCTTCTTTCTAAAACAGTTCTTCTGCACCTAAGTCTAAAAACCCTGCTCTCTGCAATGACCCTTCTGCACCCTAGTCTCCAACCTCTGCTCTCTGTAACAGTCCTGCAGCACCTAGTCTCCCAACTCTGCTCTCTGTAAGATTCTTCTGCAACCCAGTCTTTAAACTCTGCACTCTGTAACAGTCCTTCTGCAAAACAGTCTCCAACCTCTGCTCTCTGTAAGAGACATTCTGCACCCCAGTCTCCAACCTCTTCTCTCTGCAACGATTCTTCTCCACCGCAGTCTCCAACATCTGATCTCTGCAACACTCCTTTTGAACCCCAATCTCCAAACTCTGCTCTCTGTAAGATTCATCTGAACCCCAGTCTCCAAACTCTACTCTCTGTAACAGTCCTTCTGCACCCAGTCTCCAAACTCTGCTCTCTCTAACAGTAATTCTGCACCTCAGTCTCCAACCTCTGCTCTGTGTAACAGTCCTTCTGCACCCCAGTTTCTAAAATCTGCTCTCTTGAACCATCTTTCTAGAACCCAGTCTCCAATGTCTGCTCTTTGCAACAGTCCTTCTGAACCACAGTCTCCAAACTCTGCTCTCTGTCATATCTTTCTGCACTCCAGTTTCCAATCTCTGCTCTTGGTAACATTCCTTCTTCACCCCAGTCTCCAAACTCTGTCCTCTACAACAGTTTTTCTGCTCCCCAGACTCCAAGATCTGTTCTCTATAACAGTCCTTCTGTACCGCAGTCTCCAACCTCTGTCTTTGTAACGATCCTTCTACACCCCAGTCTCCATCTCTGCTTTCCGTATCAGTCTGTCTGAACCCCAGTCTCCAACCTCTGTTCTCTGTATCTATTGTTCTGCACCTCAGTCTCCAAGCTATGCTCTATGTAAGAGTCCTTCTGCACCCCAGTCTCCAACCTCTGCTCTCTGTAACAGACCTATACCGCAGTCTCCAAACTCTGCTCTCTGTAATGGTCCTTCTGCAGCCCAATTTCGAAACTCTGCTTTCTATAACAGTCCTTCTGCACCTTAATCTCCAAACTCTCCCCTCTGTAACAGTCCTTCTACACCTCAGTCTCAAACCTCTGCTCTCTGTAACAGTCCACCTGCACCTCAGTCTCCAAACTCTGCTCTCTGTAACATCCTTCAACAACCCAGTCTCCAAACACTGCTCTGTATAACAGTCCTTCTGCAACCCAGTCTTCAACCTCTCCTCTCTCTCACTGGCCTTCTGCACCACAGTCTCCAAACTCTGCTCTCTGCAACTATCCTTCTGCACCCCATTCTTCAAACTCTGCTCTCTGCAATGATCCTACTGCACCCAAGTCTCCAAACTCTGATCTCTACAATAGTCCTTATGCAACTCAGTCTTCAAATTCTGCTCTCTGTAATATCCTTCTGCACCCCTTTCTTCTAGCTCTGCTCTATGTAACAAGACTTCTGCCCCTCAATCTTCAATCTCTGCTCTTTGCAATAGTCCTTCTGCACGCCAGTTTCCAAATTTTTCTCTCTGTAACATTTTTTCTTCACCCCAGTATTTAACCTCTGCTTTCTTCAAGTGTCCTGCGGCACCCCAGTCTCCAAACTCTATCCTCTGCAACAGTCCTTCTGCTCCCCAGTCTGCAACATCTGCTCTCTGTAATGGTCCTTCTTAACCCCAGTCTCAAACCTCTTCTCTCTGTATCTGTCCTTCTGAATCTCAGTCTCCAACCTGTCCTCTCTGTAACATTCCTTCTGCACCCAAGTCTCCAAACTCTGCTCTCTGTAACAGTTTTTCTATACCGCAGTCTCCAAACTCTGGTCTCTGTAACTGTCCTTCTGCACTCCAATTTCCAACTTCTGCTTTCTGTAACAGTCCTTCTGTACCTCAGTCTCCAAACTCTGCTCTCTGTAACAGTCCACCTGCACCTCAGTCTCCAACCTCTCCTCTCTGTAACAGGACTTCTGCAAGCCAGTCTCCAAATTCTTCTCTCTGTAGAAGGCCTTCTGCACCCCAGTCCTCAATATATGCTATCTGCAACGATTCTTCTGCACCTCAGTGTCCAACATCAGCTCTCTGCAATGATCCAACTGCACCCCACTCTCCAACCCCTTATCTCTGCAACAGGCATTCTGAACCTCAGTTTCCAAATTCTGCTCTCTGTAAGATGCTTCTGCACCCCAGTATCCAACCTCTGCTCTTTGTTACAGTCCTTCTGAACCTCAGTCTCCTACCTATGCTCTCTCTAACGGTCCTGCTGCACCTCAGTCTCCCAACTCTGCACTCTGTAAGAATCCTTCTGCACAACAGTCTCCAACCTCTTCTCTCTGCAACGATTCATTTCTACCCAAGTCTCCAACATCTGCTCTTGCAACAGTCCTGCCGCACACCAGTCTCCAAACTTTTCTCTCTGAAACAGTCCTTCTTTACCCCAGTCTCCAAACTATGCTCTCTGCAACGATCCTCCTAGACCCCAGTCTCCAATGTCTGCTCTCTACTACAGTTCTTCTGCAACACAGTCTCCAACCTCTGCTCATTGTAAGATCTATTGGCACTCCAGTTTCCAAACTCTGCTCTCTGTAACATTCCTTCTCCAACCCAGTCTCCAACCTCTGTCTTCTGCAACAGTCCTTCTGCTCCCCAGTCTTGAACATCTGCTCTCTGTAACAGTCCTTCTGTACAGCAGTCTCCAACCTCTGTTCTTTGTAACGGTCCTTCTACACCCCAGTCTCCAACCTCTGCTTTCTGTATAAGTCTGTCTGAACCCCAGTCTCCAAGCTCTGTCCTCTGTATCTATCCTTCTGCACGTCAGTCTCCAACCTGTGCTCTATGTACGAGTCCTTCTGCACCCCAGTCTCCAACATCTGCTCTGGATAACAGTCCTATACCACAGTCTCGAACATCTGCTCTCTGTAAAAGTCCTTCTGCACCCCAATTTCAAAACTCTGCTTCCTGTAACAGTCCTTCTGCACCTGAGTCTCCAAACTCTGCTCTCTGTAACAGTCCTTCTACACCCCACTCTCCAAACTCTGCTTTCTGTATCAGTCTTTCTGAACCCCAGTCTCCAAACTCTGTTCTCTGAATCCATCCTTCTGCACCTCAGTCTCCAACCTCTTCTCTATGCAACAGTACTTCTATACTGCAGTCTTAAAACTCTGCTCTCTGTAAAGGTCTTTCTGCAGCACAGACTCCAAACTCTGCTTTCTGTATCAGTCCTTATGCTCCCTAGTATCCAAATTCTGCTCTCTGCAACAGTTCTTTTGGACCCCAATTTCCAACCTCTTCTCTCTGCAACAGTCCTTCTGCACCCCAGTCAGCAAACTCTGCTCTCTGTAACAATCCTTCTGCCCCTCAGTCTCCAACTTCTGCTCTATGTAACAAGACTACTGCACGCCAAGTCTCATAACTCTGCTCTCCGCAACAGTCCTTTTGCACTCCAGTCTCCAAACTCTGCTCTTTGCAAAAGTCCTTTTCAACCCCAGTCTCCAACCTCTGCTCTCACAAACAGTCCTTCTGCACCAAAGTATCCAACCTCTGCTCTCTGTAAGATCCTTCTACATTCCAGTATCCAAACTCTGCTCTCTGTTACAGTTTTTCTATACCACAGTCTCCAAACTCTGGTCTTTCTTATGGTCGTTTTGCACCCCAATTTCCAACCACTTCTTTCTGTAACAGTCCTTCTGAACCTCAGTCTCCAAACTCTGCTCTCAGTAACAGTCCTTCTACACCTCAGTCTCTAACCTCTGCTCTCTGTAACAGTCCATCTGCACCTCAGTATGACACCTCTGCTCTCTGCACAATCTTTCTGCACCCTAATCTCCAACCACTGCTCTCTGTAACAGTCCACCTTCACCTCAGTCTCCAACCTCTGCTCTCTGTAAGATCCTTCAGGAACTCAGTCTCCAAACTCTGCTCTCTATAACAGTCCTTCTGCACCCCAGTCTCCAACCTATTCTCTCTGTAACAGGCCTTCTGCACACCAGTCTCAAAACTCTACTCTATGTAGCAGGCCTTCTGCACCCCAGTCTCCAAACTCTGCTCTATGCAACGATCCTTCTGCACCCCATCTCCAAATTCTGCTGTCTGTAATGATCCTACTACACCCCAGGCTCCAACCTCTGATCTCTGCAACAGTCCTTCTGCAACTCAGTCTCCAACATCTGCACTCTGTAAGATCCTTCTGCACCCCTCTTTCCAAGCTCTGCTTATTTCAACAATCATTCTGCATCCCAGTGTAAAACATCTGTTCTATGTAACAGGATTTTGCACCTCAGTCTTTAAACTCTTCTCTCTTCAGCAGTCTTTCTAGACCCCAGTCTCAAACTCCAGCTCTTTCTAAGAGTCCTTCTGCACAACTGTCTCCAACCTCTGCTCTCTGCAACATTCCTTCTGCAGCCCAGTCTCCATCCTCTGCTCTCTGCAACAATCCTTCTGCACCCCAGTCTCCAACCTCTGCTCTCTTCAACAGTCCCTCAGCACAACAGTCTCAAAACTCTGGTCTCTATAACAATTCTTCTGCACCTCAGTCTCCAACTTCTACTCTCTGTAACAGTCCTTCTGCACTTCACTCTCCAACCTCTGCTATCTGTAGGATCCTTCTAAAACCCAGTCTCAAAACTCTGCTCTCTGTATCTATCCTTCTGCACCGCAGTCTCCAACCTCTGCTCTCTGTAACAGTCCATCTGCACCTCAGTCTGACACCTCTGCTCTCTGTACGATTATTTTGCACCCCAGTCTTCAGGCACTGCTCTCTGTAACAGTCCACCTGCACCTCAGTCTCCAAACTCTTCTCTCTGTAAGATCCTTTAGGAAATCAGTCTCGAAACTCTGCTCTCTATAAGAGTCCTTCTGCACCCCAGTTTCAAACTCTCCTCTCTGTAACAGGACTTCTGCATGCCAGTCTCCAAACTCCCTCTCTGTAGTAGGCCTTCTGCACCCCAGTCTTCAACCTCTGCTCTCTGCAACGATCCTTCTGCACCCCAGTCTCCAACCTCTGCTCTCTGCAATGATTCTACTGAACCCCAGTCTCCAACCTCTGATCTCTTCAACAGTCCTTTTGCAACTCTTTCTCCAACTTCTGCTCTCTGTAAGATCATTCTGCACCCCTGTTCCGAAGAACTGCTTATTGCAATGATCCTTCTGCACCCCAGTGTCCAACTTCTGCTCTATGTAACAAAATTTTGCACCTCAGTCTCCAACCTCTCTCTCTGCAACAGTCCTTCTGCACCCCAGTCTCCAACTTCTGCTCTCTTTAAGAGTCCTTCTGCAACTCAGTCTCCAACATCTGCTCTCTGCAATGGTCCTTCAGTACCTCGGTCTCCAACCTCTACTCTCTGTAACAGTCCTTCTTCACTTCATTCTCCAACCTACGCTCTCTGTAGGATCCATCTAAAATCCAGTCTCAAACCTCTACACTCTGTATCTATTATTCTGCACCTCAGTCTCCAACCTCTGCTCTCCGTTACAGTTTTTCTATACTGCAGTCTCCAAACTCTGGTCTCTTTTACGGTCTTTCTGCACGCCAATTTCCAATTACTTCTTTCTGTAACAGTCCTTCTGCAGATCAGTCTCCGAACTCTGCTCTATGTAACAAGACTTCTGCACGCCAAGTCTCCAAACTCTCCTCTCCGCAACAGTCCTTCTACACTCCAGTCTTCAAACTCTGCTCTCTGTAACAATTCTTCTGCACCTCAGTCTCCAAACTCTGTTCTCTGCAAGGGTCCTTCTGCACCTCAGTCTCCAACCTCTACTCTCTGTAACAGTCCTTCTTTACTTCACTCTCCAACATCTGCTCTCTGTAGGATTCGTCTAAAACCCAGTCTCAAACCTCTGCTCACTGTATCTATTATTCTGCACCTCAGTCTCCAACCTCTGCTCTCTGTTACAGTTTTTCTATACCGCAGTCGCCAAACTCTTGTCTCTGTTACGGTCCTTCTGCACGGCAATTTCCAACCACTTCTTTCTGTAACAGTCCTTCTGCACCTCAGTCTCCAAACTCTGCTCACTGTAACAGTCTTTCTACACCTAAGTCTCCAACCTCTGCTCTCTGTAACAGTGCTTCTGCACCTCAGTCTGACACCTCTGCTCTCTGCACGATCATTCTGCAACCCAGTCTCCAAACACGGTTCTCTATAACAGTCCTCCTGAACACAAGTCTCAAAACTCTGCTCTCTGTATGTATCCTTTTGCACCTCAGTCTCCAACCTGTGCTCTCTGATTCATTCCTTATACACCCCAGTCTCCAACCTCTGCTCTCTGTAACAGTTTTTCTATACCACAGTCTCCAAACTCTGGTCTTTGTAAAGGTCCTTCTGCACCCCAACTTCCAACCTTTGCTTTCTGTAACAGTCCTTCTGCACCTCAGTCTCCAAACTCTGCTCTTTATAACAGTACTTCTACACCTCAGTCTCCAACATCTGCTCTCTGTAACAGTCCTTCTGCACCTCAGTCTGACACCTCTCCTCTCTGCTTGGTCCTTCTGCACCTCAGTCTCTAAACACAGGTCTCTGTAACAGTCCACCTGCACCTCAGTCTCCAACCTCTTCTCTTCATAAGATCCTTCAGCAACCCAGTATCCAAACTCTGCTCTCTGCAGCAGTACTTCTACAACCAAGTCTGTAAACTCTGCTCTCTGCAACAGTCCTTCTAGAACCCAGTCTCCATACTCTGCTCACCCCAATAATCTTTCTGCACCGCAGTATCTAATCCATGCTCTCTGTAACAGTCCTTCTGTACCGTAGTCTCCAAACTCTTTTCTCCGTAAGTGTCCTTATGTACTGCAGTATCCAACCTCTGCTTTCTGTATCAGTCGTTTTGAACCACAGTCTCCAAACTATGCACTCAGTATCAGTCCTTCTGCAACTCAGTCTGCAGCCTCTGCTTTCTGAAACAGTCCTCTTGAACGCCAGTCTCAATCCTCTGCTCTCTGAAACAGTCCTTTTGCACACCAGTATCAAACATCTGCTCTCTAAACAGTTATTCTCTACCCCAGTCTCCAACCTCTGCTTTTTTTAAACAGTCTTTCTGTACTGCAGTCTCAAACCACTGCTCTCTGTGAGAGTCTTTCTGCACACGAGTCTCAAACCTCTGCTTTCTGTATCAGTCCTTCTGCACCCGAGTCTCCAACCTTTGTTCTGTGTAACTGTCCTTCTGCACCTTAGTATCCAACCTCTGCTCTCTGCTACAGTCCTTCTTCACCCAAATCACTAACCTCTACTCTCTGCAACAGTCCTTCTACACCCAATTCTAAAACGTCTACTCTCTGCAACAGTCCTTCTGCACCCCAGTCTCCAAACTCTACTCTCTGTAAAAGTCTTTCTGCACCTCAGTCTCCTACCTCTACTCTCTGTAACAGTGTTTCTGCACCCAAGTCTCCAACCTCTGCTCTCTGTAACAGTCCTTCTGCACACGAGTCTCCAATTTCTGCTCTCTGCAACGATCCTTCTTCACCCCAGTGTCCAAACTCTGCTCTCTGTAACAGTCCTTCTGCACCACACTCTTTAACCTCTGCTCTCTGCAACAGTCCTACTGCACCCCAGTCTCCAACCACTGCTCTCTGCAACACTCCTTCTACAACACAGTCTCAAAACTCTGCTCCCTGTAAGATCCTTCTGCACACCTGTATTCAACCTCTGATCTCTGTAACGGTCCTTATTCATCCCTGTTTCCAAACTCTGCTTTCTGTATCAGTCCTTCTGCACCACAGGTTTCAACCTCTGCTCTCTGCAACAGTCCTTCTGCATGCCAGTTTAAAACTCTGCACTCTGCAACATTCCTTCTGTACCCCAGTCTCCAACCTCTGCTCTCTGTAACAGTACTTCTGCACCTCATTCTCTAACCTATGCTCTCCGTAACAATTCTTCTGCACATCAGTCTCCAACTTCTTCTCTCAGCAACGGTCCTTATGCACCCCAGTCTCTAAGTTATGTTCTCTGCAACAGTCCTTCTGCACCGCAGTCTGCAACATCTGCTCTCTGCAATAGTCCTTCTGTACTGCAGTCTCCAACCTCTGCTCTCTGTAACAGGCCTTCTGCACCCAAGTCTCCAACCTCTGCTCTCTTTAACAGTCCTTCTGCACCCCAGTATCCAAAATCTGCTCTCCGCAACAGTCTTTCTGCACCAAGTTTCCATACTTCGCTCGCTGTATTATGCTTCTGCACCCCAGTCTATTAACTCTTCCCTCTGTATCAGTCCCTCTGCACCCCAGTCTCCAATCTCTGCTCTCTGCAACAGTGCTTCAGCACCTCAGTCTCCAAACTCTGCTCTTTGTATGATGCTTCTGCACCCCTGTCTACAACCTCTGCTCTCGGAAACAGTCCATCTACACCTTAGTTTCCATAATCTGCTATGCAACAGTCCTTCTGCACCCCAGTCTCCAACCTATGCTCTCTGTAAGATAATCCTGCACAACTGTCTCCAACCTCTGCTCTCTGTAACAGTCCTTCTGTAACGCAGTCTCCAACCTCTGCTTTATGAAACAGTCCTTCTGCACCCCAGTCTCAAAAGTCTGCTCTCTGCAGCAGTCCTTCTAAAACCCACTCTACAAACTCTGCTCTCTGCAATAGTCCTTCTATAACCCAGTCTCAATATTCTGCTCACCCCAATGATCCTTCTGCACCCCAGTCTCGAACCCATGCTCTCTGTAACAGTCCTTCTGTACCGCAGCCTCCAAACTCTTTCCTCCTTGAGTGTCTTTATGTACTCCAGTATCCAACCTCTGCTTTCTGTATCAGTCGTTTTGAACCACAGTCTCCAAACTATGCCCTCTGTATCAGTCTTTCTGCAACTCAGTCTGCAACCTCTGCTTTCTGAAACAATCTGCTTGAACCCCAGTCTCGATCCTCTGCTCTCTACAAAAGTCCTTTTGCACACCAGTCTCCAACATCTGCTCTCTGCAACAGTTCTTCTCCACCCCAATCTCCAACCTCTGCTCTTTTTAACAGTCTTTCTGTACTGCAGTCTCCAACCACTGCTCTCTGTAAGGCTCCTTCTGCACACGAGTCTCCAAGCTCTGCTTTCTGTCTTAGTCTTCTGCACCCGAGTCATAAACCTTTGTTCTGTGTAACTGTATTTCTGCACCTTAGTCTCCAACCTCTGCTCTCTGCTACAGTCCTTCTTCACCCTAATCTCCAACCTCTACTCTCTGCAACAGTACTTCTACGCCCCAGTCTAAAACCTCTGCTCTCTGCAACAGTCCTTCTGCACCCCAGTCTCCAAACTCTGTTCTCTTTATCAATCATTCTACACCTCAGTCTCTAGGCTCTGCTCTCTGCAACGGTCCTTCTGCACCTCGGTCTCCAAACTCTACTCTCTGCAACAGTGCTTCTGCACCTCAGTCTCCAACCTCTGATCTCTGTAAGACCATTCTAAAACCCAGTCTTAAAACTCTGCTCACTAAAAAAGTCTTTCTGCACCCCATATCCAAACTCTGCTCTCTGTAACAATAATTCTGCACCTCAGTCTCCAACCTCTTCTCTCTGCAAAGGTGCTTCTGCACCCCAGTCTCCAACCTCTGTTCTCTGCAACAGTCCTTCTGCACCCCATTCTCCAACCTCTGCACTCTGTAGCAGTTCTTCTGTACCGGAGTCTCCAACCTCTGCTCTCTTTATCCGTCTTTCTGCACCCCAGTCTCCAACATCTGCTTTCTCAATAAGTCCTTCTGAACCCACTCTCCTACCTCTGGTCTCTTTAACAGTCGTTCTGCACCTCAGTCTCTAACCTCTGCTTTCTGTGACAGTCCTCCTGCACCCCAGTCTTCAACCTCTGCTCTCTTCAACATTCATTTTGCACCCCAGTCTCCTACCTGTGCTCTCTGTAAAAGTCCTTCTGAACATCAGTCTCCAACCTCTTCTCTCAGCAACGGTCCTTATGCACCCCAGTCTCCAACTTCTTTTCACTTCAGCCTCTCTTTCTGCACCTCAGTCTCCAATCTCTGCTCGCTGTCAGAGGCCTTCTGCACTCCAGTCTCCAACCTTTTCTCTCTGTAACAGGCCTTCTGCACCCAAGACTCCAAACTCTGCTCTCTTTAACAGTCCTTCTGCACCCCAGTCTCCAACCTCTGCTATCTGCAACAGTCTTTCTGCACCTCAGTCTCTATACTTCGTTCGCTGTAAGATACTTCTTCACATCAGTCTCCCAACTCTTTCCTCTGTATCTGTCCTTCTGCACCCCAGTCTCCAATCTCTGCTCTCTGCAACAGTTCTTCTCCACCTCAGACTCCAAACTCTGCTCTCTGTATAATGCTTCTGCACCCCAGTCTACAACCTCTGCTCTCTGTAACAGTCCTTCTACACCCTTGTCTCCATGATCTGATTTTGCACACCAGTCTCCCAACTCTGCCGTCTGTATCTGTCCTTCTGCACCCCAGTCTCCAATCTCTGCTCTCTGCAACAATTCTTCTGCACACCAGTCTCCAACCTATGCTCTCAGTAAGATAATTTTGCACACATGTCTCCAACCTCTGCTCTCTGTAACAGTCCTTCTGTACTGCAGTCTCCAACCTCTGCTCTCTGTAACGGTCCTTAGGCACCTGAGTCTCCAAACTCTGAGGAACGTGTCAGTCATTCTGCACCCCAGTCTCCGACCTCTGCTCTCTGTAACAGTCCTTCTGCACCTCAAACTCCAACCTCTGTTCTCTGCAAAAGTCCTTCTGCGCCCCAATCTCCAACCTCTGCTCTCTGCAACAGTCGTTCTGCACCTCAGTGTGCAAACTCTGCTCTCTGTAAGATCCTTCTGAAACCCAGTCTTCAACCTCTGCTTTCTATAATGGTCCTTCTGCACCGAAGTCTCCAAACTCTGATCTCTACAACAGTTATTCTGCTCCCCAGTCTAAAACCTCTGCTCTCTGTAACAGTCCTTCTGTACCGCAGTCTCCAACCACTGTTCTTTTTAAGGGTCCTTCTGCACCACATTCTCCAACCTCTGCTTTCTGTATCAGTCCTTCTGCACCACATTCTCAAAACTCTGCTGTCTGTATCAGTTCTTCTGCACTTCAGTCTCCAAACTCTGCTGTCTGCAATAGTACATATGCACCCCAGTCTCCAAATACTGCTCTCTGCAACATTCCTTCTGCACCCCAGTCTTCAACATCTGCTCTCTGCAACAGTCCTTCTCCAACCCAGTCTCCATTCTCTGATCCCTGCAACAGTTCTTTTGCACCCAAGTCTCCAACCTCTGCTCTCTCGAACAGTCCTTTTACAAACTAGTCTCCATAATCTGCTCTGCAACAGTCCTTCTGCACCCCAGTCTCAAACTTTTGCTCTCTCTAAGAGTCGTTCCTCAACTCAGTCCTTCTGCACCTCAGTCTCCATACTCTGTTCTCTGCAACAGTCCTTCTGCACCTCAGTCTCCAACCTCTAGTCTCTGTAACAGTCCTTCTGCACTTCAGTCTACAACCTCTGCTCTCTGTAGGATCCTTCTAAAACCCAGTCTCAAACCTCTGCTCCTTGTATCTATTATTCTGCACCTCAGTCTCCAACCTCTGCTTTCTGTTACAGTTTTTCTATACCGTAGTCTCTAAACTCTGGTCTCTGTAACGGTCCTTCTGCACCCCAATTTTCAACTTCTGCTTTCTGTAACAGTCCTTCTGCACCTCAGTCTCCAAACTCTGCTCTTTTTAACAGTCCATCTACACCTCAGTCTGAAAACTCTGCTCTCCATGATTCTTCTGCACCCCAGTTTCCAAACACTGCTCTCTGTAACAGTCAACCTGCACCTCAGTCTCCAACATCTGCTCTCTGTAAGTTCCTTCAGCAAACCAGCCTCTAAACTCTGCTCTCCATAGCAGGCCTTCTGCACGCCAGTCTCCATACTCTGCTCTCTGTAGCAGGCCTTCTTTACCCAAGTCTCCAAACTCTGCTCTCTGCAATGATGCTTCTGCATCCCAATCTCCAACTTCTGCTCTCTGCAATGATCCTACTTCACCCCATTATCCAAACTCTGATCTCTGCAACAGTCCTTCTGCACGTCAGTCTCTAACTTCTGCTCTATGTAAGATCCTTCTGCACCCTTGTCTCTAAGCTCTGCTATTTGCAACGATCCTTCTGCACCCCAGTCTACAACCTCTGTTCTATGTAACAGGACTTCTGCACCTCAGTCTCCAACCTCTACTCTCTGCAACAGTCCTTCTGCACCCCAGTCTCTAAATTCTGCTCTCTGCAACAGTCATTCTGTACTGCATTCTCCAAACTCTACTCTCTATAACATTTTTTCTGCACCCAATACTAGAGTCTCTGCATTCTGTATCAGTCCTTCTGCAGGCCAGTCTCTAACTTCTGCTCTAAGTGTCTTTCTGCACCTTAGTCTCCAACTTCTGCTCTCTGCAACAGTCCTTCTGCACCCCAGTCTCCAACCTCTGCTCTCTGCAACAGTCCTTCTGCACTTCAGTCTTCAACCTCTGCTCTCTGCATCAGTCCTTCTGCACCCCAGTCTCCAAACTCTACTCTCTGTAACAATCTTTCTGCACCTCAGTCTGCAAACTCTGTTCTCTGCAATGGTCCTTCTGCACCCAAGTCTTCAACATCTGCTCTCTGCAATAGTCCTTCTACACCCCAGTCTCCAACATCTGGTCTCTGCAACAGTCCTTCTGCACCACAGTCTGAAAACTCTGCTGTCTGAAACGAACCACCTGCACCCCAGTCTCCTACCTCTGCTGTCTGTTACAATCCTTCTGCACCTCAGTCTCCGTCATCTGCCCTCTGTAATATCCATCTGAACCCCAGTCTCCAACATCATCTCTCTGTAACAGTTCTTCTGCACCTCAGTTTCCAACCTCTACTCTCTGCAAAAGCCTTTTGCACCCCAGTCTGCAAACTATGCTGTCTGCAACGATCTTTCTGGACTCCAGTCTCTAACGTCTGCTCTCTGCAACAGTCCTTCTGCACCACAGTCTCCAACCTCTGCTCTCTCTAAGATCTTTCTGAACTCTAGTTTCCAAACTTTGCTCTTTCTAACATTCCTTCTCCATGCTAGTCACCAAACTCTGCTTTCTGCAAGGGTCATGCGGCACCCCAGTCTCCAAACTCTGTCCTCTTCATCAGTCCTTCTGATCCCCAGTCTCCGATATCTGCTCTCTGTAACAGTCCTTCTGTACCGCACTCACCAAATTCTGCTCTCTGTAACGGTCCTTCTGCACCCCAGTCTCCAACCTCTGCTTTCTGTATCAGTTCTTCTGAACCCCAGTCTCCAACCTCTGCTCTCTGTGTCCATCCTTCTTCACCTCAGTCTCCAACCTGTGCTTTCTGTAACAGTCCTTCTGCACCCAAGTCTCCCAACTCTGCTCTATGTAACAGTCCTTCTATATGTAGTCTCCAACCTCTGATCTCTATAACTGTCCAATTCCCAACCTCTGCTTTCTGTAACAGTCTTTCTGCACCTCAGTCTCCAAACTATGCTCTCCATAACAGTCCTTCAATACCTCAATCTCCAACCTCTGCTCTCTATAACAGTACTTCTGCATCTCAATCTGAAACCTCTTTTAACCACGATCCTTCTGCACCCCAGACTCCAACCACTGGTCTTTGTAACAGTCCTTCTGCACCTCAGTCTACAACCTCTGCTCTCTGTAACAGCCCTTCTGCAACATAGTCGTCAACCTCTACTCTCTGCAACATTTCTTCTGCACCCCAGTCTCAAACCTGTGCTCTTTGTAACTGGCCTTCTTCACCCCAGTCTCCAACATCTGCTCTCTGGAAGTATCGTTCTTTACCATAGTCTCCAAACTCTGCTCTCCTCAAGATCATTCCGCACCTCAGTCTCCAAACTCTGTTCTCTGGAATAATCATTCTGCACGCCAGTCTTCAACCACTGGTCTCTGTAATAGTACATATGCAGCTCAGTCTCCAACCTATGCTCTCTGTAAGATACTTCTGCACACCAGTCTACAACATCTGCTCTCTGCAATGATCCTTTAGAACTCCAGTCTCCAACACTGCTCCCTGTAATAGTCCTTCTGTACAGCAGTCTCCAAACTCTGCTCTCCGTAACGGTCCTTCTACACCCGAGTCTCTAACCTCTACTTTCTGTATTAGTCTTTCTACACCCCAGTCTCCAAACTCTTCTCTCTGTAACAGTTCTTCTGCATCTCAGTCTCCAAACTCTGCACTCTGCAACAGTTCTCTGCACCCCAGTCTCCACCCTCCGCTCTCGGTAACAGTTCTTCTGCACCCCAATCTCCAAACTCTGCTCTCTGTAACACTCCTTCTGCACTCCAGTCTCTACCCTGTGATCTCTGTAACAATTCGTCTGGACATCAATCTAAACCTCTGCTCTCTACAACGTTCCTTCTGCTACTCAGTCTCCAAATTCTACTATCTGTAAAAGTCCTTCCGTACCTCAGGCTAAAAACTTTGCTCTCTGTAAGATCCTTCTGCAACAAATTCTCCAAACTCTGCTCTCTGTAATAGTCCTTCTGCACCCCAATCTCCAAACTCTGCTTTCTGTAACAGGGCTTCTGTACCCCAGTCTTATAACCCTGCTCTCTTTAATAGGCCTTCTGCACCCAAGTCTCCAACCTCTGCTCTCTGCAACGATCCTTCTGCAACCCAGGATCCAATATCTGCTCGCTTCAACAGTACTTCTGCAGCTCAGTCTGAAATCGCTGCTCTCTACAACAATCCTTCAGCACCCAAGTCTTAAAACTCTGCTCCTGTAAAACTTCTTCTGCACCTCTGTCTCCAAAATGCTCTCTGTAAGACCCTTCTGCAACCCAGTCTCGAAACTGTGCTATCTGTAACAGTCCTTCTGAACCCCAGTCTCCAACCTCTGCTCTCTGCAACAGTTCTTCTGCACCACAGTCTCCAAACTCTACTCTCTGTAAGATCCTTCTGCACCACAGTCTCCAACCTCTTCTCTCTGTATCAGTCCTTCTGCACCCAGGTCTCCAAACTCTGCTCTCTGCAATATTTCTTCTGCACCCCAGTCTCCAACTGGTGCTCTCTGTAACAGTCCTTCTGCACCCCAGATTCCAACATCTGCTCTCTGCAATGATCCTTTTTCTACCCTGTCTGCAAACTTTACTCTCTGTAAAAATCCTTTTGTTCCACAGTCTCGACCCTCTTCTATTTGTAACAGTCCATCTGCTCCCCAATTGCCAACTCTGCTTTCTGTAACAGTCCTTCTGCACCCCAGTCTCCAAACTCTTCTCTCTGAAACTATCTTTCTGCACCTCAGTCTCCTAACTCTGCTCTCTGTAATAGTCCTTCTGCAACTCAGTCTCCATTCTTTGCTCTCTGTAATGCTATTTCTGCACCCAAGTATTCAATCTCTGCTCTCTGTAACAATCCGTCTGCACCTCTGTGTCAAACGTCTGCTCTCAGTAACAGTCCTTCTGCACCCCAGTCTCTAAACTCTGCTCTCTGTAAAAGTCCTTCTGTACCGCAGTCTCCAACCTCTACTCTCGATAACGGCCCTTCTGCACCCTAATTTCCAACTTCTGCTTTCTGAAACAGTTCTTCTGCACCTCAGACTCCAAGCTCTGCTCTCTGTAACAGACATTCAAAGCCTCAGTCTGAAATCTCTGCTGTCTGCAACAATCCTTATTAACCCCAGTCTCCAAACTGTGCTATCTGTAACAATCCTTATGCATCCCAGTCTCTAACATCTGCTCTTTGTAACAGGTCTTCTGCAACTCAATCTCCAAAGTCTGCTCTCTGTAACAGGCCTTCTGCACCCCAGTCTCCAACCTTTTCTCCCTGCAACATTTCTACTGCACCCTAGTCTCCAACCCCTGCTCTCTGTAAGATGCTTCTGCACCCCGTTTTCCAAACTTTTCTCCCTGTAACAGTCATTCTGCACCTCAGTCTCCAACCTCATCCCTCTGCAACGGACCTTCTTCACCCAGTATCCAACCTCTGTTCTCTGCAGCAGTCCTTCTGCACCCCAGGCTACAAAAGCTGCTCTCTGTAACAGTCCTTCTGCACCCCAGACTCCAAACTCTACTTTCCGTATCACTTATTCTGCACTCCAGTCTAAAACCTCTCTTCTCTGTAACAGTCCTTTTGCACCCCAGTCTCAAACCTCTGCTCTTTGCAAAAATTTTTCTACACACCAGACTCCAACATATGCTCTCTGCAACGATCCTTTCTATACACAGTCTCAAATCTCTGCTCTCTGTAAAAGACCTTTTGTATCGCAGTCTCTAAACCTCTTCTCTATGTAACGGTCTATGTGCTCCCAAATTGTAAACCTCTACTTTCTGTAACAGTCCTTCTGCACCCCAGTCTCTAAACTCTTCTCTCTGCACGATCCTTCAGCACCTCAGTCACCAACCTCTGCTCTCTGTTAAAAGTCCTCTGCACCTCAGTCTCCATCCTTTGCTCTCTGTAATGGTCCTTCTGCACCCCAGTCTCCAATCTCTGCTCTCTGTAACAATCCTTCTGCACCTCTATCTCCAACGTTTGCTCTCTGTAACAGTCTTTCTGTACCGCAGTCTCCAAAATCTTCTCTCTATAATGGTACTTCCCCAGCCGAATTTTCAAACCTCTGCTTTCTGAAACAGTCTTTCTGCACCGTGAGACTCCAACCTCTGCTCTCTGTA
>NW_027522317.1:0-17909 GCF_052094955.1 Ictidomys tridecemlineatus
CGTAGTTTTTTGGAAGCTTGGCAACCTTTTTCCATGAAAATGATTTTCGCCAGTCTCTGCTTAGGGCTACATCAACAGCAAACAAACCATAGAGATAGAACTTGAAACTGCTTTCTTGTGTCACGTTTCAAAGAGCTAGCACAAACCGTGTTTGATTTAGAGTTCCAAATACCTGTATCCCTATAGGAGAAAACAGAGTGAAACTTAAAATGAAAACGGTTACTGCAAACGAACGGTTTAACCTAGACGAACGAAATTTGGTGAACCAAGTGGTTTTGGTGTACTGATCATTACCTGAAAGAATCATCAAGATTGGGTGAAAAAATATTGGCTGAGATTTCAGGCAACTCGTACTTTTTTGGAAGCTTGGCAACCTTTTTCCATGAAAAGGTTTTTCGCCAGTCTCTGCTTAGGGCTACATAAACAGCAAAAAACCATAGAGATAGAACTTCAACTGCTTTCTTGTGTCAAGTTTCAAAGAGCTAGCACAAACCGTGTTTGATTTAGAATTCCAAGTACATGTATCCCTATATTAGAAAACAGAGTAAAACCTAAAAATGAAAACGGTTACTGCAAACGAACGGTTTAATCTAGAAGAACGAAATTTGGTGAGCCAAGTGGTTTTGGTGTACTGATCATTACCTGAAAGAATCATCAAGATTGGGTGAAAAAATGTTGGCTGAGATTTCAGGCAACTCATAGTTTTTTGGAAGCTTGGCAAACTTTTTCCATGAAAGTGATTTTCGCCAGTCTTTGCTTAGGGCTACATCAACAGCAAACAAACCATAGAGATAGAACTTGAAACAGCTTTCTTGTGTCCAGTTTTAAAGAGCTAGCACAAACCGTGTTTGACTTAGAGTTCCAAATACATGTATCCCTATAGGAGAAAACAGAGTGAAACCTAAAAATGAAAACGGTTACTGCAAACGAACGGTTTAACCTAGAAGAACGAAATTTGGTGAGCCAAGCGGTTTTGGTGTACTGATCATTACCTGCAAGAATCATCAAGATTGGGTGAAAAAATGTTTGCTGAGATTTCAGGCAATTCGTAGTTTTTTGGAAGCTTGGCAGCCCCTTTCCATGAAAGTGATTTTCGCCAGTCTCTGCTTAGGGCTACATCAACAGCAAACAAACCATAGAGATAGAACTTGAAACTGCTTTCTTGTGTCAAGTTTCAAAGAGCTAGCACAAACCGTGTTTTATATAGAGTTCCAAATACATGTATCCCTATAGGAGAAAACAGATTGAAACCTAAAAATGAAAACGGTTACTGCAAACGAACGGTTTAACCTAGAAGAACGAAATTTGGTGAGCCAAGTGGTTTTGCTGTACTGATCATTACATGAAAGAATCATCAAGATTGGGTGAAAAAATGTTTGCTGAGATTTCAGGCAACTCGTAATATTTTGGAAGCTTGGCAACCCTTTTCCATGAAAATGATTTTCGCCAGTCTCTGATTAGGGCTACATCAACAGCAAACAAACCATAGAGATAGAACTTGAAACTGCTTTCTTGTGTCAAGTTTCAAAGAGCTTGCACAAACCGTGTTTGATTTAGAGTTCCAAATACATGTATTCCTATAGGAGAAAACAGAGTGAAACCTAAAAATGAAAACGGTTACTGCAAACGAACGGTTAAACCTAGAAGAACGAAATTTGGTGAGCCAAGTGGTTTTGGTGTACTGATCATTACCTGAAAGAATCATCAAGATTGGGTGAAAAAATGTTTGCTGACATTTCAGGCAACTCTTAGTTTTTTGGAAGCTTGGCAACCCCTTTCCATGAAAGTGATTTTCGCCAGTCTCTGCTTAGGGCTACATTAACAGCAAACAAACCATAGAGATAGAACTTGAAACTGCTTTATTGTGTCAAGTTTCAAAGAGCTAGCACAAACCGTGTTTGATTTAGAGTTCCAAATACATGTATCCCTATAGGAGAAAACAGAGTGAAACCTAAAAATGAAAACGGTTACTGCAAACGAACGGTTTAACCTAGAAGAACGAAATTTGGTGAGCCAAGTGGTTTTGGTGTACTGATCATTACCTGAAAGAATCATCAAGATTGGGTGAAAAATAGTTTGCTGAGATTTCAGGCAACTCGAAGTTTTTTGGAAGCTTGGCAACCCCTTTCCATAGAAGTGATTTTTGCCAGTCTCTGCTTAGGGCTACATCAACAGCAAACAAACCATAGAGATAGAACTTGAAACTGCTTTCTTGTGTCAAGTTTCAAAGAGCTAGCACAAACCGTGTTTGATTTAGAGTTCCAAATACATGTATCCCTATAGGAGAAAACAGAGTGAAACCTAAAAATGAAAACGGTTACTGCAAACGAACGGTTTAACCTAGAAGAATGAAATTTGGTGAGCCAAGTGGTTTTGGTGTACTGATCATTACATGAAAGAATCATCAAGATTGGGTGAAAAAATGTTTGCTGAGATTTCAGGCAACTCGTAGTTTTTTGGAAGCTTGGCAACCCATTTCCATGAAAGTGATTTTCCCCAGTCTCTGCTTAGGGATACATCAACAGCAAACAAACCATAGAGATAGAACTTGAAACTGCTTTCTTGTGTCAAGGTTCAAAGAGCTAGCACAAACCGTGTTTGATTTAGAGTTCCAAATACATGTATCCCTATAGGAGAAAACAGAGTGAAACCTAAAAATGAAAAAGTTTACTGCAAACGAACGGTTTAACCTAGACGAACGAAATTTGGTGAGCCAAGTGGTTTTGGTGTACTGATCATTACATGAAAGAATCATCAAGATTGGGTGAAAAAATGTTTGCTGAGATTTCAGGCAACTCGTAGTTTTTTGAAGCTTGGCAACCCCTTTCCTTGAAAGTGATTTTCGCCAGTCTCTGCTTAGGGCTACATCAACAGCAAACAAACCATAGAGATAGAACTTGAAACTGCTTTCTTGTGTCAAGTTTCAAAGAGCTAGCACAAACCGTGTTTGATATAGAGTTCGAAATACATGTATCCCTATAGGAGAAAACAGATTGAAACCTAAAAATGTAAACGGTTACTGCAAACGAACGGTTTAACCTAGAAGAACGAAATTTGGTGAGCCAAGTGGTTTTGGTGTACTGATCATTACATGAAAGAATCATCAAGATTGGGTGAAAAAATGTTTGCTGAGATTTCAGGCAACTCGTAATATTTTGGAAGCTTGGCAACCCTTTTCCATGAAAATGATTTTCGCCAGACTCTGATTAGGGCTACATCAACAGCAAACAAACCATAGAGATAGAACTTGAAACTGCTTTCTTGTGTCAAGTTTCAAAGAGCTTGCACAAACCGTGTTTGATTTAGAGTTCCAAATACATGTATTCCTATAGGAGAAAACAGAGTGAAACCTAAAAATGAAAACGGTTACTGCAAACGAACGGTTAAACCTAGAAGAACGAAATTTGGTGAGCCAAGTGGTTTTGGTGTACTGATCATTACCTGAAAGAATCATCAAGATTGGGTGAAAAAATGTTTGCTGACATTTCAGGCAACTCTTAGTTTTTGGAAGCTTGGCAACCCCTTTCCATGAAAGTGATTTTCGCCAGTCTCTGCTTAGGGCTACATCAACAGCAAACAAACCATAGAGATAGAACTTGAAACTGCTTTATTGTGTCAAGTTTCATAGAGCTAGCACAAACCGTGTTTGATTTAGAGTTCCAAATACATGTATCCCTATAGGAGAAAACAGAGTGAAACCTAAAAATGAAAACGGTTACTGCAAACGAACGGTTTAACCTAGAAGAACGAAATTTGGTGTGCCAAGTGGTTTTGGTGTACTGATCATTACCTGAAAGAATCATCAAGATTGGGTGAAAAATAGTTTGCTGAGATTTCAGGCAACTCGAAGTTTTTTGGAAGCTTGGCAACCCCTTTCCATGGAAGTGATTTTTGCCAGTCTCTGCTTAGGGCTACATCAACAGCAAACAAACCATAGAGATAGAACTTGAAACTGCTTTCTTGTGTCAAGTTTCAAAGAGCTAGCACAAACCGTGTTTGATTTAGAGTTCCAAATACATGTATCCCTATAGGAGAAAACAGAGTGAAACCTAAAAATGAAAACGGTTACTGCAAACGAACGGTTTAACCTAGAAGAACGAAATTTGGTGAGCCAAGTGGTTTTGGTGTACTGATCATTACATGAAAGAATCATCAAGATTGGGTGAAAAAATGTTTGCTGAGATTTCAGGCAACTCGTAGTTTTTTGGAAGCTTGGCAACCCTTTCCATGAAAGTGATTTTCCCCAGTCTCTGCTTAGGGATACATCAACAGCAAACAAACCATAGAGATAGAACTTGAAACTGCTTTCTTGTGTCAAGTTTCAAAGAGCGAGCACAAACCGTGTTTGATTTAGAGTTCCAAATACATGTATCCCTATAGGAGAAAACAGAGTGAAATCTAAAAATGAAAACGGTTACTGCAAATGAACGGTTTAACCTAGAAGAACGAAATTTGGTGAGCCAAGTGGTTTTGGTGTACTGATCATTACCTGAAAGAATCATCAAGATTGGGTGAAAAAATGTTTGCTGAGATTTCAGGAAACTCGTAGTTTTTTGGAAGCTTGGCAACCCCTTTCCATGAAAGTGATTTTCGCCAGTCTCTGCTTAGGGCTACATCAACAGCAAACAAACTATAGAGATAGAACTTGAAACTGCTTTCTTGTGTCAAGTTCAAAGAGCTAGCACAAACCGTGTTTGATTTAGAGTTCCAAATACATGTATCCCTATAGGAGAAAACAGTGTGAAACCTAAAAATTCAAACAGTTACTGCAAAAGAACGGTTTAACATAGAAGAACGAAATTTGGTGAGCCAAGTGGTCTTGGTGTACTGATCATTACCTGAAAGAATCATCAAGATTGGGTGAAAAAATGTTTGCTGAGATTTCAGGCAACTCGTAGTTTTTTGGAAGCTTGGCAACCCCTTTACATAAAAGTGATTTTCGAAGTCTCTGCTTAGGGCTACATCAAGAGCAAACAAACCATAGAGATAGAACATGAAACTGCTTTATTGTGTCAAGTTTCAAAGAGCTAGCACAAACCGTGTTTGATTTTATAGTTCCAAATACATGTATCCCAATAGTAGAAAACAAAGTGAAACCTAAAAATGAAAACGGTTACTGCAAACGAACGGTTTAACCTAGAAGAACGAAATTTGGTGAGCCAAGTGGTTTTGCTGTACTGATCATTACATGAAAGAATCATCAAGATTGGGTGAAAAAATGTTTGCTGAGATTTCAGGCAACTCGTAATATTTTGGAATCTTGGCAACCCTTTTCCATGAAAATGATTTTCGCCAGTCTCTGATTAGGGCTACATCAACAGCAAACAAACCATAGAGATAGAACTTGAAACTGCTATCTTGTGTCAAGTTTCAAAGAGCTTGCACAAACCGTGTTTGATTTAGAGTTCCAAATACATGTATTCCTATAGGAGAAAACAGAGTGAAACCTAAAAATGAAAACGGTTACTGCAAACGAACGGTTAAACCTAGAAGAACGAAATTTGGTGAGCCAAGTGGTTTTGGTGTACTGATCATTACCTGAAAGAATCATCAAGATTGGGTGAAAAATGTTTGCTGACATTTCAGGCAACTCTTAGTTTTTTGGAAGCTTGGCAACCCCTTTCCATGAAAGTGATTTTCGCCAGTCTCTGCTTAGGGCTACATCAACAGCAAACAAACCATAGAGATAGAACTTGAAACTGCTTTATTGTGTCAAGTTCAAAGAGCTAGCACAAACCGTGTTTGATTTAGAGTTCCAAATACATGTATCCCTATAGGAGAAAACAGAGTGAAACCTAAAAATGAAAACGGTTACTGCAAACGAACGGTTTAACCTAGAAGAACGAAATTTGGTGAGCCAAGTGGTTTTGGTGTACTGATCATTACCTGAAAGAATCATCAAGATTGGGTGAAAAATAGTTTGCTGAGATTTCAGGCAACTCGAAGTTTTTTGGAAGCTTGGCAACCCCTTTCCATAGAAGTGATTTTTGCCAGTCTCTGCTTAGGGCTACATCAACAGCAAACAAACCATAGAGATAGAACTTGAAACTGGTTCTTGTGTCAAGTTTCAAAGAGCTAGCACAAACCGTGTTTGATTTAGAGTTCCAAATACATGTATCCCTATAGGAGAAAACAGAGTGAAATCTAAAAATGAAAACGGTTACTGCAAACGAACGGTTTAACCTAGAAGAACGAAATTTGGTGAGCCAAGTGGTTTTGGTGTACTGATCATTACATGAAAGAATCATCAAGATTGGGTGAAAAAATGTTTGCTGAGATTTCAGGCAACTCGTAGTTTTTTGGAAGCTTGGCAACCCCTTTCCATGAAAGTGATTTTCCCCAGTCTCTGCTTAGGGATACATCAACAGCAAACAAACCATAGAGATAGAACTTGAAACTGCTTTCTTGTGTCAAGTTTCAAAGAGCTAGCACAAACCGTGTTTGATTTAGAGTTCCAAATACATGTATCCCTATAGGAGAAAACAGAGTGAAACTTAAAAATGAAAAAGGTTACTGCAAACGAACGGTTTAACCTAGACGAACGAAATTTGGTGAGCCAAGTGGTTTTGGTGTACTGATCATTACATGAAAGAATCATAAAGATTGGGTGAAAAAATGTTTGCTGAGATTTCAGGCAACTCGTAGTTTTTGGAAGCTTGGCAACCCCTTTCCATTAAAGTGATTTTCGCCAGTCTCTGCTTAGGGCTACATCAACAGCAAAGAAACCATAGAGATAGAACTTGAAACTGCTTTCTTGTGTCAAGTTTCAAAGAGCTAGCACAAACCGTGTTTGATATAGAGTTTGAAATACATGTATCTTTATAGGAGAAAACAGATTGAAACCTAAAAATGAAAACGGTTACTGCAAACGAACGGTTTAACCTAGAAGAACGAAATTTGGTGAGCCAAGTGGTTTTGGTGTACTGATCATTACATGAAAGAATCATCAAGATTGGGTGAAAAAATGTTTGCTGAGATTTCAGGCAACTCGTAATATTTTGGAAGCTTGGCAACCCTTTTCCATGAAAATGATTTTCGCCAGTCTCTGATTAGGGCTACATCAACAGCAAACAAACCATAGAGATAGAACTTGAAACTGCTTTCTTGTGTCAAGTTTCAAAGAGCTAGCACAAACCGTGTTTGATTTAGAGTTCCAAATACATGTATTCCTATAGGAGAAAACAGAGTGAAACCTAAAAATGAAAACGGTTACTGCAAACGAACGGTTAAACCTAGAAGAACGAAATTTGGTGAGCCAAGTGGTTTTGGTGTACTGATCATTACCTGAAAGAATCATCAAGATTGGGTGAAAAAATGTTTGCTGACATTTCAGGCAACTCTTAGTTTTTTGGAAGCTTGGCAACCCCTTTCCATGAAAGTGATTTTCGCCAGTCTCTGCTTAGGGCTACATCAACAGCAAACAAACCATAGAGATAGAACTTGAAACTGGTTTATTGTGTCAAGTTTCAAAGAGCTAGCACAAACCGTGTTTGATTTAGAGTTCCAAATACATGTATCCCTATAGGAGAAAACAGAGTGAAACCTAAAAATGAAAACGGTTACTGCAAACGAACGGTTTAACCTAGAAGAACGAAATTTGGTGAGCCAAGTGGTTTTGGTGTACTGATCATTACCTGAAAGAATCATCAAGATTGGGTGAAAAATAGTTTGCTGAGATTTCAGGCAACTCGAAGTTTTTTGGAAGCTTGGCAACCCCTTTCCATGGAAGTGATTTTTGCCAGTCTCTGCTTAGGGCTACATCAACAGCAAACAAACCATAGAGATAGAACTTGAAACTGCTTTCTTGTGTCAAGTTTCAAAGAGCTAGCACAAACCGTGTTTGATTTAGAGTTCCAAATACATGTATCCCTATAGGAGAAAACAGATTGAACTTAAAAATGAAAACGGTTACTGCAAATGAACGGTTTAACCTAGAAGAACGACATTTGGTGAGCCAAGTAGTTTTGGTGTACTGATCATTACCTGAAAGAATCATCAAGATTGGGTGAAAAAATGTTTGCTGAGATTTCAGGCAACTCGTAGTTTTTTGGAAGCTTGGCAACCCCTTTCCATGAAAGTGATTTTCGCCAGTCTCTGCTTAGGGCTACATCAACAGCAAACAAACCATAGAGATAGAACTTGAAACTGCTTTATTGTGTCAAGTTTCAAAGAGCTAGCACAAACCGTGTTTGATTTAGAGTTCCAAATACATGTATCCCTATAGGAGAAAACAGAGTGAAACCTAAAAATGAAAACGGTTACTGCAAACGAACGGTTTAACCTAGAAGAACGAAATTTGGTGAGCCAAGTGGTTTTGGTGTACTGATTATTACCTGAAAGAATCATAAAGATTGGTGAAAAAATGTTTGCTGAGATTTCAGGAAACTCGTAGTTTTTTGGAAGCTTGGCAACCCCTTTTGATGAAAGTGATTTTCGCCAGTCTCTGCTTAGGTCTACATCAACAGCAAACAAACCATAGAGATAGAACTTGAAACTACTTTATTGTGTCAAGTTTCAAAGAGCTAGCACAAAACGTGTTTGATTTAGAGTTCCAAATACATGTATCCCTATAGGAGAAAACAGAGTGAAACCTAAAATTTAAAACGGTTACTGCAAACGAACGGTTTAACCTAGAAGAACGAAATTTGGTGAGCCAAGTGGTTTTGGTGTACTGATCATTACCTGAAAGAATCATCAAGATTGGGTGAAAAATAGTTTGCTGAGATTTCAGGCAACTCGAAGTTTTTTGGAAGCTTGGCAACCCCTTTCCATGGAAGTGATTTTTGCCAGTCTCTGCTTAGGGCTACGTCAACAGCAAACAAACCATAGAGATAGAACTTGAAACTGCTTTCTTGTGTCAAGTTTCAAAGAGCTAGCACAAACCGTGTTTGATTTAGAGTTCCAAATACATGTATCCCTATAGGAGAAAACAGAGTGAAACCTAAAAATGAAAACGGTTACTGCAAACGAACGGTTTAACCTAGAAGAACGAAATTTGGTGAGCCAAGTGGTTTTGGTGTACTGATCATTACATGAAAGAATCATCAAGATTGGGTGAAAAAATGTTTGCTGAGATTTCAGGCAACTCGTAGTTTTTTGGAAGCTTGGCAACCCCTTTCCATGAAAGTGATTTTCCCCAGTCTCTGCTTAGGGATACATCAACAGCAAACAAACCATAGAGATAGAACTTGAAACTGCTTTCTTGTGTCAAGTTTCAAAGAGTTAGCACAAACCGTGTTTGATTTAGAGTTCCAAATACATGTATCCCTATAGGAGAAAACAGAGTGAAATCTAAAAATGAAAACGGTTACTGCAAATGAACGGTTTAACCTAGAAGAACGAAATTTGGTGAGCCAAGTGGTTTTGGTGTACTGATCATTACCTGAAAGAATCATCAAGATTGGGTGAAAAAATGTTTGCTGAGATTTCAGGAAACTCGTAGTTTTTTGGAAGCTTGGCAACCCCTTTCCATGAAAGTGATTTTCGCCAGTCTCTGCTTAGGGCTACATCAACAGCAAACAAACTATAGAGATAGAACTTGAAACTGCTTTCTTGTGTCAAGTTTCAAAGAGCTAGCACAAACCGTGTTTGATTTAGAGTTCCAAATACACGTATCCCTATAGGAGAAAACAGAGTGAAACCTAAAAATTCAAACAGTTACTGCAAAAGAACGGTTTAACATAGAAGAACGAAATTTGGTGAGCCAAGTGGTCTTGGTGTACTGATCATTACCTGAAAGAATCATCAAGATTGGGTGAAAAAATGTTTGCTGAGATTTCAGGCAACTCGTAGTTTTTTGGAAGCTTGGCAACCCCTTTACATAAAAGTGATTTTCGAAGTCTCTCCTTAGGGCTACATCAAGAGCAAACCAACCATAGAGATAGAACATGAAACTGCTTTATTGTGTCAAGTTTCAAAGAGCTAGCACAAACCGTGTTTGATTTATAGTTCCAAATACATGTATCCCAATAGTAGAAAACAAAGTGAAACCTAAAAATGAAAACGGTTACTGCAAACGAACGGTTTAACCTAGAAGATCGAAATTTGGTGAGCCAAGTGGTTTTGGTGTACTGATCATTACCTGAAAGAATCATCAAGATTGGGTGAAAAAATGTTTGCTGAGATTTCAGGCAACTCGTAGTTTTTTGGAAGCTTGGCAACCCCTTTCCATAGAAGTGATTTTTGCCAGTCTCTGCTTAGGGCTACATCAACAGCAAACAAACCATAGAGATAGAACTTGAAACAGCTTTCTTGTGTCCAGTTTTATAGAGCTAGCACAAACCGTGTTTGACTTAGAGTTCCAAATACATGTATCCCTATAGGAGAAAACAGAGTGAAACTTAAAATGAAAACGGTTACTGCAAACGAACGGTTTAACCTAGACGAACGAAATTTGGTGAGCCAAGTGGTTTTGGTGTACTGATAATTACATGAAAGAATCATCAAGATTGGGTTGAAAAAATGTTTGCTGAGATTTCAGGCAACTCGTAGTTTTTTGGAAGCTTGGCAACCCCTTTCCATGAAAGTGATTTTCGCCAGTCTCTGCTTAGGGATACATCAACAGCAAACAACCATAGAGATAGAACTTGAAACAGCTTTCTTGTGTCAAGTTTTAATGAGCTAGCACAAACCGTGTTTGACTTAGAGTTCCAAATACATGTATCCCTATAGGAGAAAACAGAGTGAAACTTATAAATGAAAACGGTTACTGCAAACGAATGGTTTAACCTAGAAGAACGAAATTTGGTGAGCCAAGGTGGTTTTGGTGTACTGATCATTACCTGAAAGAATCATCAGGATTGGGTGAAAAAATGTTTGCCTGAGATTTCAGGCAACTCGTAGTTTTTTGGAAGCTTGGCAACCCCTTTTTATGAAAGTGATTTTCGCCAGTCTCTGCTGAGGATACATCAACAGCAAACAAACCATAGAGAAAGAACTTGAAACTGCTTTCTTGTGTGAAGTTTCAAAGAGCTAGCACAAACCGTGTTTGATTTAGAGTTCCAAATACATGTATCCCTATAGGAGGAAAACAGAGTGAAACCTAAACATGAAAACGGTTACTGCAAACGAACGGTTTAACCTATAAGAACGAAATTTGGTGAGCCAAGTGGTTTTGGTGTACTAATCATTTACCTGAAAGAATCATCAAGATTGGGTGATAAAATGTTTGCTGAGATTTCAGCAACTCGTAGTTTTTTAAAAGCTTGGCAACCCCTTTCCATGAGAGTGATTTTCGCCAGTCTCTGCTTAGGGCTACATCAACAGCAAACAAACCATAGAGATAGAACTTGGAACTGCTTTCTTGTGTCAAGTTTCAAAGAGCTAGCACAAACCGTGTTTGATTTAGAGTTCCAAATACATGTATCCCTATAGGAGAAAACAGAGTGAAACTAAAAATGAAAACGGTTACTGCAAACGAACGGTTTAATCTAGGAAGGAAACGAAATTTGGTGAGCCAAGGCTTCCAGAAAGATCCTTACGAATTGGGCCTGAAATCTCAGCAAACATTAATGTTTGCTGAGATTTCAGGCAATTCGTAGTTTTTTGGAAGCTTGGCAACCCCTTTCCATGAAAGTGATTTTCGCCAGTCTCTGCTTAGGGCTACATCAACAGCAAACAAACCATAGAGATAGAACTTGAAACTGCTTTCTTGTGTCAAGTTTCAAAGAGCTAGCACAAACCGTGTTTGATATAGAGTTCCAAATACATGTATCCCTATAGGAGAAAACAGATGAAACCTAAAATGAAAACGGTTACTGCAAACGAACGGTTTAACCTAGAAGAACGAAATTTGGTGAGCCAAGTGGTTTTGCTGTACTGATCATTACATGAAAGAATCATCAAGATTGGGTGAAAAAATGTTTGCTGAGATTTCAGGCAACTCGTAATATTTTGGAATCTTGGCAACCCTTTTCCATGAAAATGATTTTCGCCAGTCTCTGATTAGGGCTACATCAACAGCAAACAAACCATAGAGATAGAACTTGAAACTGCTATCTTGTGTCAAGTTTCAAAGAGCTTGCACAAACCGTGTTTGATTTAGAGTTCCAAATACATGTATTCCTATAGGAGAAAACAGAGTGAAACCTAAAATGAAAACGGTTACTGCAAACGAACGGTTAAACCTAGAAGAACGAATTTGGTGAGCCAAGTGGTTTTGGTGTACTGATCATTACCTGAAAGAATCATCAAGATTGGGTGAAAAAATGTTTGCTGACATTTCAGGCAACTCTTAGTTTTTGGAAGCTTGGCAACCCCTTTCCATGAAAGTGATTTTCGCCAGTCTCTGCTTAGGGCTACATCAACAGCAAACAAACCATAGAGATAGAACTTGAAACTGCCTTTATTGTGTCAAGTTTCAAAGAGCTAGCACAAACCGTGTTTGATTTAGAGTTCCAAATACATGTATCCCTATAGGGAGAAAACAGAGTGAAACCTAACAATGAAAACGGTTACTGCAAACGAACGGTTTAACCTAGAAGAACGAAATTTGGTGAGCCAAGTGGTTTGGTGTACTGATCATTACCTGAAAGAATCATCAAGATTGGGTGAAAAATAGTTTGCTTGAGATTTCAGGCAACTCGAAGTTTTTTGGAAGCTTGGCAACCCCTTTCCATAGAAGTGATTTTGCCAGTCTCTGCTTAGGGCTACATCAACAGCAAACAAACCATAGAGATAGAACTTGAAACTGCTTTCTTGTGTCAAGTTTCAAAGAGCTAGCACAAACCGTGTTTGATTTAGAGTTCCCAATACATGTATCCCTATAGGAGAAAACAGAGTGAAACCTAAAAATGAAAACGGTTACTGCAAACGAACGGTTTAACCTAGAAGAACGAAATTTGGTGAGCCAAGTGGTTTTGGTGTACTGATCATTACATGAAAGAATCATCAAGATTGGGTGAAAAAATGTTTGCTGAGATTTCAGGCAACTCGTAGTTTTTTGGAAGCTTGGCAACCCCTTTCCATGAAAGTGATTTTCCCCAGTCTCTGCTTAGGGATACATCAACAGCAAACAAACCATAGAGATAGAACTTGAAACTGCTTTCTTGTGTCAAGTTTCAAAGAGCTAGCACAAACCGTGTTTGATTTAGAGTTCCAAATACATGTATCCCTATAAGGAGAAAACAGAGTGAAACTTAAAAATGAAAAAGGTTACTGCAAACGAACGGTTTAACCTAGACGAACGAAATTTGGTGAGCCAAGTGGTTTTGGTGTACTGATCATTACATGAAAGAATCATCAAGATTGGGTGAAAAAATGTTTGCTGAGATTTCAGGCAACTCGTAGTTTTTTGGAAGCTTGGCAACCCCTTTCCATGAAAGTGATTTTCGCCAGTCTCTGCTTAGGGCTACATCAACAGCAAAGAAACCATAGAGATAGAACTTGAAACTGCTTTCTTGTGTCAAGTTTCAAAGAGCTAGCACAAACCGTGTTTGATATAGAGTTTGAAATACATGTATCTTTATAGGAGAAAACAGATTGAAACCTAAAATGAAAACGGTTACTGCAAACGAACGGTTTAACCTAGAAGAACGAAATTTGGTGAGCCAAGTGGTTTTGGTGTACTGATCATTACATGAAAGAATCATCAAGATTGGGTGAAAAAATGTTTGCTGAGATTTCAGGCAACTCGTAATATTTTGCAAGCTTGGCAACCCTTTTCCATGAAAATGATTTTCGCCAGTCTCTGATTAGGGCTACATCAACAGCAAACAAACCATAGAGATAGAACTTGAAACTGCTTTCTTGTGTCAAGTTTCAAAGAGCTAGCACAAACCGTGTTTGATTTAGAGTTCCAAATACATGTATTCCTATAGGAGAAAACAGAGTGAAACCTAAAAATGAAAACGGTTACTGCAAACGAACGGTTAAACCTAGAAGAACGAAATTTGGTGAGCCAAGTGGTTTTGGTGTACTGATCATTACCTGAAAGAATCATCAAGATTGGGTGAAAAAATGTTTGCTGACATTTCAGGCAACTCTTAGTTTTTTGGAAGCTTGGCAACCCCTTTCCATGAAAGTGATTTTCGCCAGTCTCTGCTTAGGGCTACATCAACAGCAAACAAACCATAGAGATAGAACTTGAAACTGGTTTATTGTGTCAAGTTTCAAAGAGCTAGCACAAACCGTGTTTGATTTAGAGTTCCAAATACATGTATCCCTATAGGAGAAAACAGAGTGAAACCTAAAAATGAAAACGGTTACTGCAAACGAACGGTTTAACCTAGAAGAACGAAATTTGGTGAGCCAAGTGGTTTTGGTGTACTGATCATTACCTGAAAGAATCATCAAGATTGGGTGAAAAATAGTTTGCTGAGATTTCAGGCAACTCGAAGTTTTTTGGAAGCTTGGCAACCCCTTTCCATGGAAGTGATTTTTGCCAGTCTCTGCTTAGGGCTACATCAACAGCAAACAAACCATAGAGATAGAACTTGAAACTGCTTTCTTGTGTCAAGTTTCAAAGAGCTAGCACAAACCGTGTTTGATTTAGAGTTCCAAATACATGTATCCCTATAGGAGAAAACAGATTGAACTTAAAAATGAAAACGGTTACTGCAAATGAACGGTTTAACCTAGAAGAACGACATTTGGTGAGCCAAGTAGTTTTGGTGTACTGATCATTACCTGAAAGAATCATCAAGATTGGGTGAAAAAATGTTTGCTGAGATTTCAGGCAACTCGTAGTTTTTTGGAAGCTTGGCAACCCCTTTCCATGAAAGTGATTTTCGCCAGTCTCTGCTTAGGGCTACATCAACAGCAAACAAACCATAGAGATAGAACTTGAAACTGCTTTATTGTGTCAAGTTTCAAAGAGCTAGCACAAACCGTGTTTGATTTAGAGTTCCAAATACATGTATCCCTATAGGAGAAAACAGAGTGAAACCTAAAAATGAAAACGGTTACTGCAAACGAACGGTTTAACCTAGAAGAACGAAATTTGGTGAGCCAAGTGGTTTTGGTGTACTGATTATTACCTGAAAGAATCATAAAGATTGGTGAAAAAATGTTTGCTGAGATTTCAGGAAACTCGTAGTTTTTTGGAAGCTTGGCAACCCCTTTTGATGAAAGTGATTTTCGCCAGTCTCTGCTTAGGTCTACATCAACAGCAAACAAACCATAGAGATAGAACTTGAAACTACTTTATTGTGTCAAGTTTCAAAGAGCTAGCACAAACCGTGTTTGATTTAGAGTTCCAAATACATGTATCCCTTTAGGAGAAAACAGAGTGAAACCTAAAATTTAAAACGGTTACTGCAAACGAACGGTTTAACCTAGAAGAACGAAATTTGGTGAGCCAAGTGGTTTTGGTGTACTGATCATTACCTGAGGGAATCATCAAGATTGGGTGAAAAAATGTTTGCTGAGATTTCAGGCAACTCGTAGTTTTTTGGAAGCTTGGCAACTCTTTTCCATGAAAGTGATTTTCGCCAGTCTCTGCTTAGGGCTACATCAACAGCAAAGAAACCATAAAGATAGAACTTGAAACTGCTTTATTGTGTCAAGCTTCAAAGAGCTAGCACAAACCGTGTTTGATTTAGAGTTCCAAATATATGTATCCCTATAGGAGAAAACAGATTGAAACCTAAAAATGAAAACGGTTACTGCAAATGAACGGTTTAACCTAGAAGAACGACATTTGGTGAGCCAAGTAGTTTTGGTGTACTGATCATTACCTGAAAGAATCATCAAGATTGGGTGAAAAAATGTTTGCTGAGATTTCAGGCAACTCGTATTTTTTTGGAAGCTTGGCAACCTTTTTTCATGAAAGTGATTTTCGCCAGTCTCTGCTTAGTGCTACATCAACAGCAAACAAACCATTGAGATAGAAGTTGAAACTGCTTTCTTGTGTCAAGTTTCAAAGAGCTTGCACAAAACGTGTTTGATTTAGAGTTCCAAATACATGTATCCCTATAGGAGAAAAAAGAGTGAAACCTAAAAATGAAAATGGTTACCACAAACGAACGGTTTAACCTAGAAGAAGGAAATTAGGTGAGCCAAGTGGTTTTGGTGTACTGATCATTACCTGAAAGAATCATCAAGATTAGGTGAAAAAATGTTTGCTGAGATTTAAAGGCAACTCGTAGTTTTTGGAAGCTTGGCAACCCTTTCCATGAAAGTGATTTTCGCCAGTCTCTGCTTAGGGCTACATCAACAGCAAACAAAGCATTGAGATAGAACTTGAAACTGCTTTATTGTGTCCAATTTTCAAAGAGCTAGCACAAACCATGTTGATTTAGAGTTCCAAATACATGTATCCCTATAGGAGAAAAGAGAGTGAAACCTAAAAATGAAAATGGTTACTGCAAACGAACGGTTTAACCTAGAAGAACGAAATTTTTTGAGCTAAGTGGTTTTGGTGTACTGATCATCACCTGAAAGAATCATCAAGATTGGGTGAAAAAATGTTTGCTGAGATTTCAGGCAACGCGTAGTCATTTGAAGCTTGGCAACACCTTTAAATGAAGTGATTTTCGCCAGTCTCTGCTTAGCGCTACATCAACAGCAAACAAACCATAGAGAGAGAACTTGTAACTGCTTTATTGTGTCAAGTTTCAAAAGAGCTAGAACAAATAGTGTTTGATTTAAAATTCCAAATAAATGTATCCCTATAGGAGAAAACAGAGTGAAACCTAAAAATGAAAAACGTTTACTGCAAACGAACGGTTTAACCTAGAAGAACTGAAACTTGGTGAGCCAAGTGGTTTTGGTGTACTGATCATTACCTGAAAGAATCATCAAGAATGGGTGAAAAAATGTTTTCTGAAATTACAGGCAACTCGTAGTTTTTGGAAGCTTGGCAACCCCTTTCCATGAAAGTGATTTTCACCAGTCACTGCTAGGGAGGGCTACATCAACAGCAACAAACCATAGAGATAGAACTTGAAACTGCTTTATTGTGTCAAGTTTCAAAGAGCTAGCACAAACCGTGTTTGATTTAGAGTTCCAAATACATGTATCCCTATAGGAGAAAACAGAGTGAAACCTAAAAATGGAAACGGGTACTGCAAACGAACGGTTTAACCTAGAAGAACGAAATTTGGTGAGCCAAGTGGTTTTGGTGTACTGATCATTACCTGAAAGCATAATCAAGATTGGGTGAAAAAATGCTTGCTGAGATTTCAGGCAACTCGTAGTTTTTTGAAGCTTGGCAACCCCTTCCATGAAAGGGATTTTCGCAGTCTCTGCTTAGGTCTATATCAACAGTAAACAAACCATACAGAAAGAACTTGCAACTGCTTTATTGTGTCAAGTTTCAAAGAGCTAGCACAACCGTGTTTGACTTAGAGTTCCAAATACATGTATCCCTATAGGAGAGAACAGAGTGAAGAACCTAAAATGAAAACGGTTACTGCAAACGAACGGTTTAACCTAGAAGAACGAAATTTGGTGAGCCAAGTGGTTGTGGTGTACTGCTGATTATTACCTGAAAGAATCATCAAGACTGGGTGAAAAAATGTTTGCTGAGATTTCAGGAACTCGTAGTTTTTTGGAAGCTTGGCAACCCCTTTCCATTAAAGTGATTTTTGCCAGTCTCTGCTTAGGGCTACATCAACAGCAAAAAAACCATAGAGATAGAACTTGAAACTGCTTTATTGTGTCAAGCTTCAAAGAGCTAGCACAAACCGTGTTTGATTTAGAGTTCCAAATACATGTATCCCTATAGGAGAAAACAGAGTGAAACCTAAAAATGAAAACGGTTACTGCAAACGAACGGTTTAACCTAGAAGAACAAAATTAGGTGCGCCAAGTGGTTTTGGTGTACTGATTATTACCTGAAAGAATCATAAAGATTGGGTGAAAAAATGTTTGCTGAGATTTCAGGAAACTCGTAATATTTTGGAAGCTTGGCAACCCCCTTTTGATGAAAGTTATTTTCGCCAGTCTCTGCTTAGGGCTACATCAACAGC
>NW_027522318.1:0-17833 GCF_052094955.1 Ictidomys tridecemlineatus
GGAGAAAACAGAGTAAAACCTAAAAATGAAAAAGTTTACAGCAAACGAACGGTTTAACCTAGAAGAACGAAATTTGGTGAGCCAAGTGGATTTGGTGTACTGATCTTTACCTGAAAGAATCATCAAGATTGGGTGAAAAAATGTTTGCTGAGGTTTCAGGCAACTCGTAGTTTTTTGGAAGCTTGGCAACCCCTTTCCATGAAAGTGATTTTCGCCAGTCTCTGCTTAGGGCTACATCAAGAGCAAACAAACCATAGAGATAGAACTTGAAACTGCTTTCTTGTGTCAAGTTTCAAAGAGCTATCACAAACCGTGTTTGATTTAGATTTCCAAATACATGTATCCCTATAAGAGAAAACAGAGTGAAATCTAAAAATGAAAACGGTTACTGCAAATGAAAGGTTTAACCTAGAAGAACGAAATTTGGTGAGCCAAGTTGTTTTGGTGTCCTGATCATTACCTGAAAGAATCATCAAGATTGGGTCAAAAAATGTTTGCTGAGTTTTCAGGAAACTTGTAGTTTTTTGGAAGCTTGGCAACTCCTTTCCATGAAAGTGATTTTCGCCAGTCTCTGCTTAGGGCTACATCAACAGCAAAAAAATCATAGAGATAGAACTTGAAACTGCTTTCTTGTGTCAAGTTTCAAAGAGCTAGCACAAACCGTGTTTGATTTAGAGTTCCAAATACATGTATCCCTATAGAAGGAAACAGAGTGAAACCTAAAAATGAAAACGGTTATTGCAAAGGAACGGTTTAACCTAGAAGAACGAAATTTGGTGAGCCAAGTGGTTTTGGTGTACTGATCGTTACCTGAAAGAATCATCAAGATTGGGTGAAAAAATGTTTGCTGAGATTTCAGGCAACTCGTAGTTTTTTGGAAGCTTGGCAACCCCTTTCCATGAAAGTGATTTTCGCCACTCTCTGCTTAAGGCTACATCAACAGTAAACAAACCATAAAGATAAAACTTGAAACTGCTTTTTGTGTCAAGTTTCAAAGAGCTAGCACAAACCGTGTTTGATTTAGGGTTCAAAATACATGTAACCCTATAGGAGAAAACAGATTGAAACCTAAAAATGAAAACGGTTACTGCAAACGAACGGTTTAACCTAGAAGAACGAAATGTGGTGAGCCAAGTCGCTTTGGTGTACTGATCATTACCTGAAAGAATCATCAAGGTTGGGTGAAAAAATGTTTGCTGAGATTTCAGGCAACTCGTAGTTTTTTGGAAGCTTGGCAACCCCTTTCCATGAAAGTGATTTTCGCCAGTCTCTGCTTAGGGCTACATCAACAGCAAACAAACCATAGAGATAGAACTTGAAACTGCTTTATTGTGTCAAGTTTCAAAGGGCTAGCACAAACCGTGTTGGATTTAGAGTTCCAAATACATGTATCCCTATAGGAGAAAACAGAATGAAACCTAAAAATGAAAACGGTTACTGCAAACGAATGGTTTAACCTAGAAGAACGAAATTTGGTGAGCCAAGTGGTTTTGGTGTACTGATCTTTACCTGAAAGAATCATCAAGAATGGGTGAAAAAATGTTTGCTGAGATTTGAGGCAACTCGTAATTTTTTGGAGGCTTGGCAACCCCTTTCCATGAAAGTGATTTTCGCAAGTCTCTGCTTAGGGCTACATCAAGAGCAAACAAACCATAGAGATAGAACTTGAAACTGCTTTCTTGTGTCAAGTTTCAAAGAGCTAGCACAAACAGTGCTTGATTTAGAGTTCCAAATACATGTATCCCTATGGGAGAAAACAGAGTGAAATCTAAAAATGAAAACGGTTACTGCAAATGAATGGTTTAACCTAGAAGAACGAAATTTGGTGAGCCAAGTGGTTTTGTTGTACTGATCATTACCGGAAAGAATCATCAAGATGGGGTGAAAAAATGTTAGCTGAGATTTCAGGCAACTCGTAGTTTTTTGGAAGCTTGGCAACCCCTTTTCATGAAAGTGATTTTCGCTAGTCTCTGCTTAGGGCTACATCAACATGAAGCAAACCATAGTAATAGAACTTGAAACTGCTTCATTGTGTCAAGTTTCAAAGAGCTAGCACAAACCGTGTTTGATTTAGAGTACCAAATACATGTATCCCTATAGGAGAAAACAGAGTGAAACCTAAAAATGAAAACGGTTACTGAAAACGAACGGTTTAACCTAGAAAAACGAAATTTGGTGAGCCAAGTGGTTTTGGTGTACTGATCATTACCTGAAAGAATCATCAAGATTGGGTGAAAAAATGTTTGCTGAGATTTCAGGCAACTCGTAATTTTTTCGAAGCTTGGCAACCCCTTCCCATGAAAGTGATTTTCGCCAGTCTCTGCTTAGGGCTACATCAACAGCAAACAAACCATAGAGATAGAACTTGAAACTGCTTTATTGTGTCAATTTTCAAAGTGCTAGCACAAACCGTGTTTGATTTAGAGTTCCAAATACATGTATCCCTAGAGGAGAAAACAGAGTGAAACCTAAAAATGAAAACGGTTACTGCAAACGAACGGTTTAACCTAGAAGAACGAAATTTGGTGAGCCAAGTGGTTTTGGTGTACTGATCCTTACCTGAAAGAATCATCAAGATTGGGTGAAAAAATGTTTGCTGAGGTTTCAGGCAACTCGTAGTTTTTTGGAACCTTGGCTACCCCTTTCAATGAAAGTGATTTTCCCAGTCTCTGCTTAGGGCTACATCAACAGCAAACAAACCATAGAGATAGAACTTGAAACTGCTTTCTTGTGTCAAGTTTCAAAGAGCTAGCACAAACCGTGTTTGATTTAGACTTCCAAATACATGAATCCCTATAGGAGAAAACAGAGTGAAACATAAAAATGAAAACGGTTACTGCAAACGAACGGTTTAACCTAGAAGAAGGAAATTTATTGAGCCAAGTGGTTTTGTTGTACTGATCATTACCTGAACGAATCATCAAGATCAAGTGAAAAAATGTTTGCTGAGATTTCAGGCAACTCGTAGTTTTTTGGAAGCCTAGCAACCCCTTTCATGAAAGTGATTTTCGCCAGTCTCTGCTTAGGGCTACATCAACAGCAAACAAACCATAGAGAAAGAACTTGAAACTGCTTTATTGTGTCAAGTTTCAAAGACTTAGCACAAACCGTGTTTGATTTAGATTTCCAAATACATGTATCCCTATAGGAGAAAACAGAGTGAAACCTAAAAATGAAAATTTTTACTGCAAACGAACGGTTTAAACTAGAAGAACGAAATTTGGTGAGCCAAGTGGTTTTGGTGTACTGATCATTACCTGAAAGAATCATCAAGATTGGGTGAAACAATGTTTGCTGAGATTTCAGGCAACTCGTAGTTTTTTGGAAGCTTGGCAACCCCTTTCCATGAAAGTGATTTTCGCCAGTCTCTGCTTAGGGCTACATCAACAGCAAAAAAACCATAGAGATAGAACTTGAAACTGCTTTATTGTGTCAAGTTTCAAAGGGCTAGCACAAACCGTGTTTGATTTAGAATTCTAAATACATGTATCCCTATAGGAGAAAACAGAGTGAAACCTAAAAATGAAAACGGTTACTGCAAACGAAAGGTTTAACCTAGAGGAACGAAATTTGGTGAGCCAAGTGGTTTTGGTGTACTGATCATTACCTGAAAGAATCATCAAGATTGGGTGAAAAATTTTGCTGAGATTTCAGGCAAATCGTAGTTTTTTGGAAGCTTGGCAACCCCTTTCATGAAAGAGATTTTCGCCAGTCTCTGCTTAGGGCTACATCAACAGCAAACAAACCATAGAGATAGAACTTGAAACTGCTTTATTGTGTCAAGTTTCAAAGAGCTGGCACAAACCGTGTTTGATTTAGAGTTCCAAATACATGTATCCCTATAGGAGAAAACAGAGTGAAACCTAAAAATGAAAACAGTTACTACAAACGAACGGTTTAACCTAGAAGAACGAAATTTGGTGAGCCAAGTGGTTTTGGTGTATGGATCTTTACCTGAAAGAATCATCAAGATTGGGTGAAAAAAATGTTTGCTTAAATTTCACGCAACTCGTAGTTTTTTGGAAGCTTGGCAACCCCTTTCCATGAAAGTGATTTTCACCAGTCTCTGCTTAGGGCTACATAAACAGCAAACAAACCATAGTGATAGAAATTGAAACTGCTTTATTGTGTCAAGGTTCAAAGAGCTAGCACAAACCGTGTTTGATTTAGAGTTCCAAATAAAAGTATCCCTATAGGAGAAAACAGAGTGAAAACTAAAAATGTAAAGGGTTACTGCAAACGAACGGTTTAACCTAGAAGAACGAAATTTGGTGAGCCAAGTGGTGTTGTTGTACTGATCATTACCTGAAAGGATCATCAAGATTGGGTGAAAAAATGTTAGCTGAGATTTCAGGCAACTCGTAGTTTTTTGGAAGCTTGGCAACCCCTTTCCATGAAAGTGATTTTCGCCAGTCTGTGCTTAGGGCTACATCAACAGCAAACAAACCATAGAATTAGAACTTGAAACTGCTTTATTGTGTCAAGTTTCAAAGGGCTAGCACAAACCGTGTTTGATTTAGAGTTCCAAATACATGTATCCCTATAGGAGAAAACAGAGTGAAACCCAAAAATGAAACGGTTACTGCAAACGAACGGTTTAACCTAGGAGAACGAAATTTGGTGAGTTAAGTGGTTTTGTTGTACTAATAATTACTGAAAGAATCATCAAGATTGGGTGAAAAAATGTTTGCTGAGATTTCAGGCAACTCGTAATTTTTTCGAAGCTTGGCAACCCCTTTCCATGAAAGTGATTTTCGCCAGTCTCTGCTTAGGGCTACATCAACAGAAAACAAACCATAGAGATAGAACTTGAAACTGCTTTATTGTGTCAAGTTTCAAAGAGCTAGCACAAACCGTGTTTGATTTAAAGGTCCAAATACATGTATTCCTATAGGAGAAAACAGAGTGAAACCTAAAAATGAAAACGGTTACTGCAATCGAACGGGTTAACCTAGAAGAACGAAATTTGGTGAGCCAAGTGGTTTTGGTGAACTGATCATTACCTGAAAGAATCATCAAGATTGGGTGAAAAAATGTTTGCTGAGATTTCAGGCAACTCATAGTATTTTGGAAGCTTGGCAACCCCTTTCCATGAAAGTGATATTCGCCAGTCTCTGCTTAGGTCTACATCAACAGCAAACAAACCATAATGATAGAACTTGAAACTGCTTTACTGTGTCAAGTTTCAAAGAGCTAGCACAAACCGTGTTTGATTTAGAGTTCCAAATACATGTATCCCTATAAGAGAAAAGAGAGTGAAACCTAAAAATGAAAACGGTTACTGCAAACGAACGGTTTAACCTAGAAGAACAAAATTTGGTGAGCCAAGGGGTTTTGGTGTACTGATCATTACCTGAAAGAATCATCAAGATTGGGTGAAAAAATGTTTGCTGAGATTTCAGGAAACTCGTAGTTTTTTGGAAGCTTGGCAACCCCTTTCCATGAAAGTGATTCTCGCCAGTCTCTGCTTAGGGCTACATCAACAGCAAACAAATAATAGAGACAGAACTTGAAACTGCTTTATTGTGTCAAGTTTCAAAGAGCTAGCACAAACCGTGTTTGATTTAGAGTTCCAAATACATTTATCCTTATAGGAGAAAACAGAGTGAAACCTAAAAATGAAAACGGTTACTGCAATTGATCGGTTTAACCTAGAAGAACTAAATTTGGTGAGCCATGTGGTTTTGGGGTACTGATCATTACCTGAAAGAATGATCAAGATTGGGTGAAATAATGTTCTGAGATTTCAGGCAACTCGTAGTTTTTTGGAAGCTTAGCAACCCCTTTCCATGAAAGTCATTTTCGCCAGTCTCTGCTTAGGGATACATCAACAGCAAACAAACCATAGAGATAGAACTTGAAACTGCTTTATTGTGTCAAGTTTCAAAGGGCTAGCACAAACCATGTTTCATTTAGAGTTCCAAATACATGTATCCCTATAGGAGAAAACAAAGTGAAACCAAAAAATGAAAACGGTTACTGCAAACGAACGGTTTAACCTAGAAGAACGAAATTTGATGAGCCAAGTGGTTTTGGTGAACTGATCATTACCTGAAAGAATCATCAAGATTGAGTGAAAAAATGTTTGCTGAGATTTCATGCAACTCGTAGTTTTTTTGAAACTTGGCAACCCCTTTCCATGAAAGTCATTTTCCCCAGTCTATGCTTAGGGCTACATCAACAGAAAACAAAACATAGAGATAGAACTTGAAACTGCTTTATTGTGTCAAGTTTCAAAGGGCTAGCACAAACCGTGTTTTATTTAGAGTTCCAAATACATGTATCCTTATAGGAGAAAACAGAGTGAAACTTAAAAATGAAAACGGTTACTGCAAACGAACGGTTTAACCTAGAAGAACGAAATTTGGTGAGCCAAGTTGTTTTGGTGTACTGATCATTACCTGAAAGAATCATCAAGATTGGGTAAAAAAGCAGAGACTGGCGAAATAAGATATCCAATATACAGAACAAAGAGAAAATATTAAAGGCTACAAGAGAAAGGAGACAGATTACATTCAGGGGTAAACCAATAAGGTTAACAACGGATTTTTCATCACAGACACTGAAAGCAAGAAGGTCATGGAACAATGTATTTCAAACACTGAAAGACAATGGATGCCAACCAAGAATTCTGTATCCAGCAAAATTAAGCTTCAGGTATGACAACGAAATAAAAATCTTTCATGATAAACAAAAGTTAAAAGAATTTGCAGCCAGAAAACCAGCATTGCAAAGCATTTTGAGCAAAACACTACACGAGGAAGAAATGAACAACAATAACCAAAACCATCAGAGGGAAGTGCTTCGGTAAAGACAGAGGGCGAGGGGAAAAATAATCATGGAGAAACAAACTAAATTTAAAAAAAAAAAAAAACGATAAATAATCAAACATGGATGGAAGTACAAACCATATATCAATAGTAACTCTGAATGTTAATGGCTTAAACTCTCCAATAAAGCGACATAGGCTGATATCATGGATTAAAAAAACAAATCCAACAATATGGTGCCTCCAGGAGACACATCTGATTGGAAAACACATATACAGGCTGAAGGTGAAAGGATGGGAAAAAATATACCATGCACACGGTCCTCGTAAGCAAGCAGGGGTGGCCATCCTCATATCAAATAAAATCGACTTCAAGACTAAGTTAATCAAAAGGGATAAAGAAGGACATTATATACTGTTAAAAGGAACCATTCACCAACAAGACATAACAATTATCAATATTTATGCACCAAATAATGGCGCTGCAACATTCATAAAACAAATTCTCCTCAAGTTCAAGAATCAAATAGACCACAACACAGTAATTATGGGTGACTTCAACACACCTCTCTCACCATTGGACAGATCCTCCAAACAAAAGTTGAACAAGGAAACTATAGAACTCAATACCACAATCAATAACCTAGACTTAACTGACATATATAGAATATATCAACCATCATCAAATGGATATACATTTTTCTCAGCAGCACATGGATCCTTCTCAAAAATAGACCATATATTATGCCACAGGGCAACCCTCAGTAAATATAAAGCGGTGGAGATAATACCATGCATTTTATCTGATCATAATGGAATGAAACTGGAAATCAATGATAAAAGAAGGAAGGAAAAATCCTACATCGCATGGAAAATGAACAATATGTTACTGAATGATCAATGGGTTACAGAAGACATAAAGGAGGAAATCAAAAAATTCTTAGAGATAAATGAAAATACAGACACAACATATTGGAATCTATGGGACACAATGAAAGCAGTTTTAAGAGGAAAATTCATCGCCTGGTGGTCATTCCTCAAAAAAAGAAACAACCAACAAATAAATGAGCTCACACTTCATCTCAAAGCCCTAGAAAAGGAAGAGCAAAACAACAGCAAATGTAGCAGAAGGCAAGAAATAATTAAAATCAGAGCGGAAATTAATGAAATTGAAACAAAAGAAACTATTGAAAAAATTAACAAAACTAAAAGTTGGTTCTTTGAAAAAATAAATAAGATCGACAGACCTTTAGCCATGCTAACAAAGAGAAGAAGAGAGAGAACTCAATTTACTAACATACGGGATGAAAAAGGCAATATCACAACAGATGCTACAGAAATACAGAAGACAATTAGAAATTATTTTGAAAACCTATATTCCAATAAAATAGAAGATAGTGAAGACATCGATAAATTTCTTAAGTCATATGATTTGCCCAGACTGAGTCAGGAGGATACACACAATTTGAACAGACCAATATCAATGGATGAAATTGAAGAAGCCATCAAAAGACTACCTACCAAGAAAAGCCCAGGACCGGATGGGTATACAGCAGAGTTTTACAAAACCTTTAAAGAAGAATTAATACCAATACTTTTCAAGTTATTTCAGGAAATAGAAAAAGAGGGAGCTCTTCCAAATTCATTCTATGAGGCCAACATCACCCTGATTCCGAAACCAGACAAAGACTCCTCAAAGAAAGAAAACTACAGACCAATATCTCTAATGAACCTAGATGCAAAAATCCACAATAAAATTCTGGCGAATCGAATACAAAAACACATCAAAAAAATTGTGCACCATGATCAAGTAGGATTCATCCCTGGTATGCAAGGCTGGTTCAATATACGGAAATCAATAAATGTTATTCACCACATCAATAGACTTAAAGATAAGAACCATATGATCATCTCAATAGACGCAGAGAAAGCATTCGACAAAGTACAGCATCCCTTTATGTTCAAAACACTTGAAAAACTAGGGATAACAGGAACGCACCTTGACATTGTAAAAGCTATCTATGCTAAGCCTCAGGCTAGCATCATTCTGAATGGACAAAAGTTGAAGGCATTCCCTCTAAAATCTGGAACAAGACAGGGATGCCCTCTATCACCACTTCTATTCAATATAGTTCTCGAAACACTGGCCAGAGCAATTAGACAGACGAAAGAAATTAAAGGCATAAAAATAGGAAAAGAAGAACTTAAATTATCACTATTTGCAGATGACATGATTCTATACTTAGAAGACCCAAAAGGGTCTACAAAGAAACTACTAGAACTAATAAATGAATTCAGCAAAGTGGCAGGATATAAAATCAACACGCATAAATCAAAGGCATTTCTGTATATCAGCGACAAAACCTCTGAAACGGAAATGAGGAAAACTACCCCATTCACAATATCCTCCAAAAAAATAAAATACTTGGGAATCAACCTAACAAAAGAGGTGAAAGATTTATACAATGAAAACTACAGAACCCTAAAAAGAGAAGTAGAAGAAGATCTTAGAAGATGGAAAAATATACCCTGTTCATGGATAGGCAGAACTAACATTATCAAAATGGCGATATTACCAAAAGTTCTCTATAGGTTTAATGCAATGCCAATCAAAATCCCAATGGCATTTCTTGTAGAAATAGATAAAGCAATCATGAAATTCATATGGAAAAATAAAAGACCCAGAATAGCAAAAGCAATTTTAAGCAGGAAGTGTGAATCAGGCGGTATAGCGATACCAGATTTCAAACTATATTACAGAGCAATAGTGACAAAAACAGCATGGTACTGGTACCAAAACAGGCGAGTGGACCAATGGTATAGAATAGAGGACACAGAGACTAATCCACAAAGTTACAACTATCTTATATTTGATAAAGGGGCTAAAAGCATGCAATGGAGGAAGGACAGCATCTTCAACAAATGGTGTTGGGAAAACTGGAAATCCATATGCAACAAAATGAAACTGAATCCCTTCCTCTCGCCATGCACAAAAGTTAACTCTAAATGGATCAAGGAGCTTGATATCAAATCAGAGACTCTGCGTCTGATAGAAGAAAAAGTTGGCTCCGATCTACATATTGTGGGGTCGGGCTCCAAATTCCTTAATAGAACACCCATAGCACAAGAGTTAATAACAAGAATCAACAAATGGGACTTACTTAAACTAAAAAGTTTTTTCTCAGCAAGAGAAACAATAAGAGAGGTAAATAGGGAACCTACATCCTGGGAACAAATTTTTACTCCTCACACTTCAGATACAGCCCTAATATCCAGAGTATACAAAGAACTCAAAAAATTAGACAATAAGATAACAAATAACCCAATCAACAAATGGGCCAAGGATCTGAACAGACACTTCTCAGAGGAGGACATACAATCAATCAACAAGTACATGAAAAAATGCTCACCATCTCTAGCAGTCAGAGAAATGCAAATCAAAACCACCCTAAGATACCATCTCACTCCAGTAAGATTGGCAGCCACTACGAAGTCAAACAACAACAAATGCTGGCGAGGATGTGGAGAAAAGGGTACTCTTGTACATTGCTGGTAGGACTGCAAATTGGTGCGGCCAATTTGGAAAGCAGTTTGGAGATTCCTGGGAAAGCTGAGAATGGAACCACCATTTGACCCTGCTATTGCCCTTCTCGGACTATTCCCTGAAGACCTTAAAAGAGCATGCTACAGGGATGCTGCCATATCGATGTTCATAGCAGCACAATTCACAATAGCTAGACTGTGGAACCAACCCAGATGCCCTTCAATAGATGAATGGATAAAAAAAATGTGGCATCTTTACACAATGGAGTACTATGCAGCAATAAAAAATGACAAAATCATAGAATTTGCAGGGAAATGGATGGCACTAGAGCAGATTATGCGTAGTGAAGCTAGTCAATCCCTAAAAAACAAATACCAAATGTCTTCTTTGATATAATGAGAGCAACCATGAACAGAGCAAAGAGGAAGAGCAGGAAGAAAAGACTAACATTTAACAGAGTCATGAGATGGGAGGGAAAGGGAGAGAAAAGGGAAATTGCATGGAAATGAAGGGAGACCCTCATTGCTATACAAAATTACATATAAGAGGTTGTGAGGGGAATGGGAAAATAAACAAGGAGAGTAATGAATTACAGTAGATGGGGTAGAGAGAGAAGAAGGGAGGGGAGGGGAGGGGGGATAGTACGGGATAGGAAAGGTAGCAGAATACAACAATTACTAATTGGGCATTATGTAAAACTGTGGATGTATAACCGATGTGATTCTGCATTTGGGGTAAAATTGGGAGTTCATAACCCACTTCAATCTAATGTATGAAAATATGATATGTCAAGAGCTTTGTAATGTTGTGAACAACCAATAAAAAAAAAAAAAAGATAAAAAGATTGGGTGAAAAAATATTTGCTGAGATTTCAGGCAACTCGTAGTTTTTTGGAAGCTTTGCAATCCCTTTCCATGAAAGAGATTTTCGCCAGTCTCAGCTTAGGGCTACATCAACAGCAAACAAACCATAGAGGTAGAACTTGAAACTTGTTTATTGTGTCAAGTTTCAAGGGCTAGCACAAACCGTGTTTGATTTAGAGTTCCAAATACATGTATCCCTATAGGAGAGAACAGAGTGAAACCTAAAAATGAAAACGGTTACTGCAAACGATCGGTTTAACCTAGAAGAACGAAATTTGGTGAGCCAAGTGGTTTTGGTGTACTGATCATTACCTGGAAGAATCATCAAGATTGGTGAAAAAATGTTTGCTGAGATTTCAGGAAACTCGTAGTTTTTTGGAAGCTTGCCAACCCCTTTCCATGAAAGTGATTTTCCCCAGTCTCTGCTTAGGGCTACATCAACAGCAAACAAACCATAGAGATAGAACTTGAAACTGCTTTATTGTTTCAAGTTTGAAAGAGCTAGCACAAACCGTGTTTGATTTAGAGTTCCAAATACATGTATCCCTATAGGAGAATACAGAGTTAAACCTAAAAATGAAAACGGTTAGTGCAAACGAACGGTTTAACCTAGAAGAACGAAATTTGGTGAGCCAAGTGGTTTTGGTGTACTGATCATTACCTGAAAGAATCATCAAAATTTGGTTAAAAAATGTTTGCTGAGATTTCAGGCAACTTGTAGTTTTTTGGAAGCTTGGCAACCCATTTAAATTAAAGTGATCTTCGCCAGTCTCTGCTTAGGGCTACATCAACAGCAAACAAACCATAGAGATAGAACATGAAACTGCTTTATTGTGTCAAGTTTCAAAGAGCTAGCAAAAACCGTGTTTGATTTAGAGTTCCAAATACATGTATCCCTATAGGAGAAAACAGAGTGAAACCTAAAAATTAAAACGGTTACTGCAAACGAACGGTTTAACCTAGAAGAACGATATTTGGTGAGCCAAGTGGTTTTGGTGTACTGATCATTACCTGAAAGAATCATCAAGATTGGGTGAAAAATGTTTGCTGAGATTTCTAGCAACTCGTAGTTTTTTGGAAGCTTGGCAACCCCTTTCCATGAAAGTGATTTTCACCAGTCTCTGCTTAGGGCTACATCAACAGCAAACAAACCATAGAGATAGAACTTGAAACTGCTTTATAGTGTCAAGTTTCAAAGGGCTAGCACAAACCGTGTTTGATTTAAAGTTCCAAATACATGTATCCCTATAGGAGAAAACAGAGTGAAACCCAAAAATGAAAACGGTTACTGCAAACGAATGGTTTAACCTAGAAGAACGAAATTTGGTGAGCCAAGTGGTTTTGGTGTACTGATTATTACCTGAAAGAATCATCAAGATTGGGTGAAAAAATGTTTGCTGAGACTTCAGGCAACTCGTAGTTTTTTGGAAGCTTGCCAACCCCTTTCCTTGAAAGTGATTTTCGCCAGTCTCTGCTTAGGGCTACATCAACAGCAAACAAACCATAGAGATAGAACTTGAAACTGCTTTATTGTGTCAAGTTTCAAAGAGCTAGCACAAACCGTGTTTTATTTAGAGTTCCAAATACATGTATCCCTATAGGAGAGAACAGAGTGAAACCTAAAAATGAAAACGATTACTGCAAACGAACGGTTTAACCTAGAAGAACGAAATTTGGTGAGCCAAGTGGTTTTGGAGTACTGATCATTACCTGAAAGTATCATCAAGATTGGGTGAAAAAATGTTTGCTGAGATTTCAGGCAACTCGTAGTTTTTTGGAAGCTTGGCAACCCTTTTCCATGAAAGTGATTTTCGCCAGTCTCTTCTAAGGGCTACATCAACAGCAAACAAAGCATAGAGATAGAACTTGAAACTGCTTTATTGTGTCAAGTTTCAAAGGGCTAGCACAAACCGTGTTTGATTTAGAGTTCCAAATACATGTAACCCTACAGGAGAAAACAGAGTGAAACTTAAAAGTGAAAGTGGTTACTGCAAACGAACGGTTTAACCTAGAAGAACGAATTTAGGTGAGTCAAGTGGTTTTGGTGTACTTATCATTACCTGAAAGAATCATCAAGATTCGGTGAAAAAATGTTTGCTTAGATTTCAGGAAACTCGTAGTTTTTTGGAAGCTTGGCAACCCCTTTGCATGAAAGTGATTTTCGCCAGTCTCTGCTTAGGGCTACATCAACAGCAAACAAAGCATAGAGATAGAACTTGAAACTGCTTTCTTGTGTCAAGTTTCAAAGAGCTAGCACAAACCGTGTTTGATTTAGAGTTCCAAATACATGTATTCCTATAGAAGAAAACAGAGTGAAACCTAAAAATCAAAACGGTTACTGCAAAGGAACGGTTTAACCTAGAACAACGAAATTTTGTGAGCCAAGTGGTTTTGGTGTACTGATCATTACCTGAAAGAATCATCAAGATTGGGTGAAAAAATGTTTGCTGAGATTTCAGGCAACTCTTAGTTTTTTAGGAGCTTGGCAACCCCTTTCCATGAAAGTGATTTTCGCCAGTCTCTGCTTAGGGCTACATCTACACCAAACGATCCATAGAGATAGAACTTGAAACTGCTTTATTGTGTCAAATTTCAAAGAGCTAGCACAAACCGTGTTCGATTTACAGTTCCAAATATATGTATCTCTAGAGATGAAAACTCAGTGAAACCTAAAAATGAAAACGGTTACTGCAAACGAACAGTTTAACCTAGAAGAACGAAATTTGGTGACCCAAGTGGTTTTAGTGTACTGATCATTAATTGAAAGAATCATCAAGATTGGGTGAAAAAATGTTTGCTGAGATTTCAGGCAACTCGTAGATTTTTGGAAGCTTGGCAACCCCTTTAAATGAAAGTGATTTTCGCCAGTCTCTGCTTAGGGCTACATCAACAGCAAACAAACCATAGAGATAAAACGTGAACCTGTTTTATTGTGTCAAGTTTCAAACAGCAAGCACAAACTGTGTTTGATTTACAGTTCCAAATATATGTATCCCTATAGAAGAAAACTCAGTGAAACCTAAAAATGAAAACGGTTACTGCAAACGAACGGTTTAACCTAGAAGAACGAAATTTGGTGACCCAAGTGGTTTTAGTGTACTGATCATTAATTGAAAGAATCATCAAGATTGGGTGAAAAAATGTTTGCTGAGATTTCAGGCAACTCTTAGTTTTTTGGGAGCTTGGCAACCCCTTTCCATGAAAGTGATTTTCGCCAGTCTCTGCTTAGGGCTACATCAACAGCAAACAAACCGTAGAGATAGAACTTGAAACTGCTTTCTTGTGTCAAGTTTCAAAGAGCTAGCACAAACCGTGTTTGATTTAGAGTTCCAAATACATGTATCCCTATAGGAGAAAACAGAGTGAAACCTAAAAATGAAAACGGTTACTGCAAACGAACGCTTTAAACTAGAAGAACGAAATTTGGTAAGCCAAGTGGTTTTGGTGTACTGATCATTACCTGAAAGAATCATCAAGATTTGGAGAAAAAATGTTTGCTGAGATTTCAGGCAACTCGTAGTTTTCTGGAAGCTTGGCAACCCCTTTCCATGAAAGTGATTTTCGCCAGTCTCTGCTTAGGGCTACATCAACAGCAAACAAACCATAGAGATAGAACTTGAAACTGCTTTATTGTGTCAAGTTTCAAAGGGCTGGCACAAACCGTGTTTGATTTAGAGTTCCAAATACATGTATCCCTATAGGAGAAAAAAGAGTGAAACCTAAAAATGAAAACGGTTACTGCAAACGAACGGTTTAACTTAGAAGTACGAAATTTGGTGAGCCAACTGGTTTTGGTGTACTGATAATTACCTGAAAGAATCATCAAGATTGGGTGAAAAAATGTTTGCTGAGATTTCAGGCAACTCGTAGTTTTTTGGAAGCTTGGCAACCTCTTTCCATGAAAGTGATTTTCGCCATTCTCTACTTAGGGCTATATCAACAGGAAACAAACCATAGAGATAGAACTTGAAACTGCTTAATTGTGTCAAGTTTCAAAGGGCTAGCACAAACCGTGTTTGATTTAGAGTTCCAAATACATGTATCCCTATAGGAGAAAAAAGAGTGAAACCTAAAAATGAAAACGGTTACTGAAAACGAACGGTTTAACCTAGAAGAACGAAATTTGGTGAACCAAGTGGTTTTGGTGTACTGATCATTACCTGAAAGAATCATCAAGATTGGGTGAAAAAATGTTTGCTGAGATTTCAGGCAACTCGTAGTATTTGGAAGCTTGGCAACCCCTTTCCATGAAAGTGATTTTTGCCAGTCTCTGCTTAGGGCTACATCAACAGCAAACAAACCATAGAGACAGAACTTGAAACTGCTGTTTGTGTCAAGTTTCAAAGAGCTAGCACAAACCGTGTTTGAATTAGAGTTCCAAATAAATGTATCCCTCTAGGAGAAAACTCAGTGAAACCTAAAAATGAAAACAGTTACTCCAAACGAACGGTTTAACCTAGAAGAACGAAATTTGGTGAGCCAAGTGGTTTTGGTGTACTGATCATTGCCTGAAAGAATCATCAAGATTGGGTGAAAAAGTGTTTGCTGAGATTTCAGGCAACTCGTAGTATTTTGGAAGCTTGGCAACCCCTTTCCATGAAAGTGATTTTCGCCAGTCTCTGCTTAGGGCTACATCAACATCCAACAAACCATAGAGATAGAACTTGAAACTGCTTTCTTGTGTCAAGTTTCAAAGAGCTAGCACAAACAGTGTTTGATTTAGAGTTCCAAATACATGTATCCCTATAGGAGCAAACAGAGTGAAACCTAAAAATGAAAACGGTTACTGCAAACGAACGGTTTAAACTAGAAGAACGAAATTTGGTGAGCCAAGTGGTTTTGGTGTACTGATCATTACCTGAAAGAATCATCAAGATTTGGAGAAAAAATGTTTGCTGAGATTTCAGGCAACTCGTAGTTTTCTGGAAGCTTGGCAACCCCTTTCCATGAAAGTGATTTTCGCCAGTCTCTGCTTAGGGCTACATCAACAGCAAAAAAAACCTAGAGATAGAACTTGAAACTGCTTTATTGTGTCAAGTTTCAAAGAGCTAGCACAAACCGTGTTTGATTTAGAGTTCCAAATACATGTATCCCTATAGAAGAAAACAGAGTGAAACCTAAAAATGAAAACGGTGACTGCAAACGAACGGTTTAACCTAGAGGAACGAAATTTGGTGTGCCAAGTGGTTTTGGTGTACTGATCATTACCTGAAAGAAAGAATCATCAAGATTGGGTGAAAAAATGTTTGCTGAGATTTCAGGCAACTCGTAGTATTTGGAAGCTTGGCAACCCCTTTCCATGAAAGTGATTTTTGCCAGTCTCTGCTTAGGGCTACATCAACAGCAAACAAACCATAGAGACAGAACTTGAAAACTGCTTTATTGTGTCAAGTTTCAAAGAGCTAGCACAAACCGTGTTTGAATTAGAGTTCCAAATAAATGTATCCCTATAGGAGAAAACAGAGTGAAACCTAAAAATGAAAACGGTTACTCCAAACGAACGGTTTAACCTAGAAGAACGAAATTTGGTGAGCCAAGTGGTTTTGGTGTACTGATCATTGCCTGAAAGAATCATCAAGATTGGGTGAAAAAGTGTTTGCTGAGATTTAAGGCAACTCGTAGTTTTCTGGAAGCTTGGCAACCCCTTTCCATGAAGGTGATTTTCGCCAGTCTCTGCTTAGGGCTAAATCAACAGCAAAAAAAACCATAGAGATAGAACTTGAAACTGCTTTATTGTGTCAAGTTTCAAAGAGCTAGCACAAACCATGTTTGATTTAGAGTTCCAAATACATGTATCCCTATAGGAGAAAACAGAGTGAAACCTAAAAATGAAAACGGTTAGTGCAAACGAACGGTTTAACCTAGAAGAACGAAATTTTGTGAGCCAAGTGGTTTTGGTGTACTGATCATTACCTGAAAGAATCATCAAGATTGGGTGAAAAAATGTTTGCTGAGATTTCAGGCAACTCTTAGTTTTTTAGGAGCTTGGCAACCCCTTTCCATGAAAGTGATTTTCGCCAGTCTCTGCTTAGGGCTACATCTACACCAAACAATCCATAGAGATAGAACTTGAAACTGCTTTATTGTGTCAAATTTCAAAGAGCTAGCACAAACCGTGTTTGATTTACAGTTCCAAATATATGTATCTCTAGAGAAGAAAACTCAGTGAAACCTAAAAATGAAAACGGTTACTGCAAACGAACAGTTTAACCTAGAAGAACGAAATTTGGTGACCCAAGTGGTTTTAGTGTACTGATCATTAATTGAAAGAATCATCAAGATTGGGTGAAAAAATGTTTGCTGAGACTTCAGGCAACTCGTAGTTTTTTGGAAGCTTGCCAACCCCTTTCCTTGAAAGTGATTTTCGCCAGTCTCTGCTTAGGGCTACATCAACAGCAAACAAACCATAGAGATAGAACTTGAAACTGCTTTATTGTGTCAAGTTTCAAAGAGCTAGCACAAACCGTGTTTTATTTAGAGTTCCAAATACATGTATCCCTATAGGAGAGAACAGAGTGAAACCTAAAAATGAAAACGATTACTGCAAACGAACGGTTTAACCTAGAAGAACGAAATTTGGTGAGCCAAGTGGTTTTGGAGTACTGATCATTACCTGAAAGTATCATCAAGATTGGGTGAAAAATGTTTGCTGAGATT
>NW_027522319.1:0-17746 GCF_052094955.1 Ictidomys tridecemlineatus
TCCTATAGGGATACATGTATTTGGAACTCTAAATCAAACACGGTTGTGCTAGCTCTTTGAACTTGGACACAATAAAGCAGTTTCAAGTTCTATCTCTATGGTTTGTTTGCTGTTGATGTAGCCCTAAACAGAGACTGGCGAGAATCACATTCATGGAAAGGGCCTGCCAAGCTTCCAAAAAACTACGAGTTGCTGAAATCTCAGCACACATTTTTTCACCCAATCTTGATGAAACGTTCAGGTAATGATCAGTACACCAATCCACTTGGCTCGCAAATTTCGTTCTTCTAGATTTAACCGTTCGTTACCAGTAACCGGTTTCATTTTGAGGTTTCACTCTGTTTCTCCTATAGGGATACATGTATTTGGAACTCTAAATCAAACACGGTTTGGGCTAGCTCTTTGAAACTTGACACAATAAAGCAGTTTCAAGTTCTATCTCTATGGTTTGTTGCTGTTAATGTAGCCCTAAGCAGAGACTGGTGAGAATCACTTTAATGGAAAGGCCTGCCAAGCTTCCAAAAACTACGAGTTGCCCTGAAATCTCAGCACACACTTTTTCACCCAATCTTGATGAAACTTTCAGATAATGATCAGTACACCATCCCACTTGGCTCGCCAATTTCGTTCTTCTAGGTTAAACCGTTCGTTGGAAATAACAGGTTTCATTTTGAGGTTTCACTCTGTTTTTTCCTATAGGGATACATGTATTAGGAACTCTAAATCAAACACGGTTTGTGCTAGCTCTTTGAAACTTGACACAATAAAGCAGTTTCAAGTTCTAAATCTATGGTTTGTTTGCTGTTGATGTAGCCCTAAGCAGAGACTGGCGAGAATCACTTTCATGGAAAGGCCTGCCAAGCTTCCAAAAAAGTACTAGTTTCCTGAAATCTCAGCCAACACTTTTCACCCAATCTTGATGATACTTTCAGGTAATGATCAGTAATACACCAATTCCACTTGGCTCGCCAAATTTCGTTCTTCTAGGTTAAACCGTTAGTTGCTGTAACCGGTTTCATTTTGAGGTTTCACTGTGTTTTCTCCTATAGGGATACATGTATTTGGAACTCTAAATCAACACGGTTTGTGCTAGCTCTTTGAAACATGACAGTAAAGCAGTTTCAAGTTCTATGTCTATGGTTTGTTTGCTGTTGATGTAGCCCTAAGCAGAGACTGGCGAGAATCACTTTCATGGAAAGGGCCTGCCAAGCTTCCAAAAAACTACCAGTTGCCTGAAATCTCAGCCAACACTTTTTCCACCAATCTTGATGAAACTTTCAGGTAATGATCAGTACACCAGTCCCACTTGGCTCGCCAAATTTCGTTCTTCTAGGTTTAACCGTTCGTTGGCAGTAACCGGTTTCGTTTTGAGGTTTCAGTCTCTATTCTCCTATAGGGATACATGTATTTGGAACTCTAAATCAAAGACGGTTTGTGCTAGCTCTTTGAAACTTGACACAATAAAGCAGTTTCAAGTTCTATCTCTATGGTTTGTTTGCTGTTGATGTAGCCCTAAGCAGAGACTGGCGAGAATCACTTTCATGAAATTGAGTGCCAAGCTTCCAAAAAACTAGAGTTGCCTGAAATCTCAGCAAACACTTTCACCCAATCTTGATGAAACTTTCAGGTAATGATCAGTACACCAATCCCACTTGGCTCGCCAACTTTCGTTCTTCTAGGTTAAACCGTTCGTTGGCAGTAACCGGTTTCATTTTGAGGTTTCATCTTTTTTCTCCTATAAGATATTATGTATTTGGAACTCTAAATCAAACACAGTTTGTGCTCGCTTTTTGAACTTGACACAATAAAGCAGTTTCAAGTTCTATCTCTATGGTTTGTTTGCTGTTGATGTAGCCCTAAGCAGAGACTGGCAAGAATCACTTTCATGAAAAGGGCCTGCCAAGCTTCCAAAAATCTACGAGTTGCCTGAAATCTCAGCACACACTTTTTCACCCTATCTTGATGAAACCTTTCAGGTGATGATCAGTACACCAATTCCACTTGGCTCGCCAAATTTCGTTCTTCTAGGTTAAACGTTCGTTGGCTGTAATCGGTTTCATTTTAGGTTCACTGTGTTTTCTCCTATAGGGATACATGTATTTGGAACTCTAAATCAAACACGGTTTGTGCTAGCTATTTGAAACTTGACACAATAAAGCAGTTTCAAGTTCTATCTCTATGGTTTGTTTGCTGTTTGATGTAGCCCTAAACAGAGACTGGCAGAATCACATTCATGGAAAGGGCCTGCCAAGCTTCCAAAAAACTAAGAGTTGCCTGAAATCTCAGCACACACTTTTTCACCCAATCTTGATGAAACGTTCAGGTAATGATCAGTACACCAATCCCACTTGGCTCGCCAAATTTCGTTCTTCTAGGTTTAACCGTTCGTTACCAGTAACCGGTTTCATTTTGAGGTTTCACTCTGTTTTCTCCTATAGGGATACATGTATTTGGAACTCTAAATCAAACACGGTTGTGCTAGCTCTTTGAAACTTGACACAATAAAGCAGTTTCAAGTTCTATCTCTATGGTTTGTTTGGCTGTTAATGTAGCCCTAAGCAGAGACTGGTGAGAATCACTTTAATGGAAAGGCCTGCCAAGCTTCAAAAACTACGAGTTGCCTGAAATCTCAGCACACACTTTTTCACCCAATCTTGATGAAACTTTCAGATAATGATCAGTACACCAATCCCACTTGGCTCGCCAAATTTCGTTCTTCTAGGTTAAACCGTTCGTTGGAAATAACAGGTTTCATTTTGAGGTTCACTTCTGTTTTTTCCTATAGGGATACATGTATTAGGGAACTCTAAATCAAACACGGTTTGTGCTAGCTCTTTGAAACTTGACACAATAAAGCAGTTTCAAGTTCTAATCTATGGTTTGTTTGCTGTTGATGTAGCCCTAAGCAGAGACTGGGCGAGAATCACTTTCATGAAAGGGCCTGCCAAGCTTCCAAAAAGTACTAGTTTCCTGAAATCTCAGCAAACACTTTTTCACCCATCTTGATGATACTTTCAGGTAATGATCAGTACACCAATTCCACTTGGCTCGCCAAATTCGTTCTTCTAGGTTAAACCGTTAGTGGCTGTAACCGGTTCAAATTGAGGTTTCACTGTGTTGTCTCCTATAGGGATACAGGTATTTGGAACTCTAAATCAAACACGGTTTGTGCTAGCTCTTTGAAACTTGACACAATAACAGCAGTTTCAAGTTTCTATCTCTATGTTTGTTTGCTGTTGATGTACCCTAAGCAGAGACTGGCGAGAATCACTTCATGGAAAGGGCCTGCCAAGCTTCCAAAAAACTACCAGTTGCCTGAAATCTCAGCCAACACTTTTTCACCAATCTTGATGAAACTTTCAGGTAATGATCAGTACACCAGTCCCACTTGGCTCGCCCAAATTTCGTTCTTCTAGGTTTAACCGTTGTTGGCAGTAGTAACCGGTTTCGTTTTGAGGTTTCAGTCTCTATTCTCCTATAGGGATACATGTATTTGGAACTCTAAATCAAGACGGTTTGTGCTAGCTCTTGAAACTTGACACAATAAAGCAGTTTCAAGTTCTATTCTCTATGGTTTGTTTGCTGTTGATGTAGCCCTAAGCAGAGACTGGCGAGAATCACTTTCATGGAAATTGAGGTGCCAAGCTTCCAAAAAACTATGAGTTGCCTGAAATCTCAGCAAACACTTTTCACCCAATCTTGATGAAACTTTCAGGTAATGATCAGTACACCAATCCCACTTGGCTCGCCAACTTTCGTTCTTCTAGGTTAAACCGTTCGTTGCAGTAACCGGGTTTCATTTTTGAGGTTTCACTTTGTTTTCTCCTATAGAGATATATGTATTTGGAACTCTAAATCAAACACGGTTTGTGCTCGCTTTTTGAAACTTGACACAATAAAGCAGTTTCAAGTTCTATCTCTATGGTTTGTTTGCTGTTGATGTAGCCCTAAGCAGAGACTGGCAAGAATCACTTTCATGAAAAGGGCCTGCCAAGCTTCCAAAAATCTACGAGTTGCCTGAAATCTCAGCAAACACTTTTTCACCCAATCTTGATGATACTTTCAGGTGTTGATCAGTACACCAATCCCACTTGGCTCGCCAAATTTCGTTCTTCTAGGTTAAACCGTTCGTTGGCAGTAACCGGTTTCATTTTGAGGTTTCACTCTGTTTTCTCATATAGGGATACATGTATTTGGAACTCTAAATCAAACACGGTTTGTGCTAGCTCTTTGAAACTTGACACAATAAAGCAGTTTCAAGTTCTATCTCTTATGGTTTGTTTGCTGTTGATGTAGCCCTAAGCAGAGACTGGCGGAGAATCACTTACATTTAAAGGCCTGCCAAGCTTCAAAAAACTACGAGTTGCCTGAAATCTCAGCACACACTTTTTCACCCAATCTTGATGATACTTTCAGGTAATGATCAGTACACCAATTCCACTAGGCTCGCCAAATTTCGTTCTTGTAGGTTAAACCGTTCGTTGGAAGTAACAGGTTTCATTTTGAGGTTTCACTCTGTTTTCTCCTATAGGATACATGTATTTGGAACTCTAAATCAAACACGGTTTGTGCTAGCTCTTTGAAACTTGACACAATAAAGCAGTTTCAAGTTGTATCTCTATGGTTTGTGTGCTGCTGATGTAGCCCTAAGCAGAGACTGGCGAGAATCACTTTCATGGAAAGGGCCTGCCAAGCTTCCAAAAAACTACCAGTTGCCTGAAATCTCAGCAAACACTTTTTCACCCAATCTTGATGATACTTTCAGGTAATGATAAAGTACACCAATCCACTTGGCTCTCCAAATTTCGTTCTTCTAGGTTAAACCGTTCGTTGGCAGTAACCGGTTTCATTTTGAGGTTTCACTCTGTTTTCTCCTATAGGGATACATGTATTTGGAACTCTAAATCAAACACGGTTTGTGCTAGCTCTTGAAACCTGACAACAATAAAGCAGTTTCAAGTTCTGTCTCTATGGTTTGTTTGCTGTTGATGTAGCCCTAAGCAGAGACTGGCGAGAATCACTTTCATGGAAAGGGCCTGCCAAGCTTCCAAAAAACTACCAGTTGCCTGAAATCTCAGCAAACACTTTTTCACCCAATCTTGATGATACTTTCAGGTAATGATAAAGTACACCAATCCCACTTGGCTCGCCAAATTTCGTTCTTCTAGGTTAAACCGTTCGTTGGCAGTAACCGGTTCATTTTGAGGTTTCACTCTGTTTTCTCCTATAGGATACATGTATTTGGAACTCTAAATCAAACACGGTTTGTGCTAGCTCTTTGAAACCTGACACAATAAAGCAGTTTCAAGTTCTATCTCTATGGTTTGTTGCTGTTGATGTAGCCCTAAGCAGAGACTGGCGAGAATCACTTTCATGGAAAGGGCCTGCCAAGCTTCCAAAAAACTACCAGTTGCCTAAAATCTCAGCCAACACTTTTTCACCCAATCTTGATGAAACTTTCAGGTAATGATCAGTACACCAATCCCACTTGGCTCGCCAAATTTCGTTCTTCTATGTTTAACCGTTCGTTGGCAGTAACCGGTTTCATTTTGAGGTTTCACTCTGTTTTCTCCTATAGGATACATGTATTTGGAACTCTAAATCAAACACGGTTTGTGCTAGCTCTTTGAAACATGACAGTAAAGCAGTTTCAAGTCTATGTCTATGGTTTGTTTGCTGGTTGATGTAGCCCTAAGCAGAGACTGGCGGAGAATCACTTTCATGGAAAGGGCCTGCCAAGCTTCCAAAAAACTACGAGTTGCCTGAAATCTCAGCACACAATTTTTCACCCATCTTGATGAAACTTTCAGGTAATGATCAGTATTACCAATCCCACTTGGCTTGCCAACTTTCTTTCTTCTAGGTTAAACCGTTCGTTGGAAGTAACAGGTTTCATTTTGAGGTTTCACTCTGTTTTCTCTTATAGGGATACATGTATTTGGACTCTAAATCAAACACGGTTTTGTGCTGGCTCTTTGAAACTTTGACACAATAAAGCAGTTTCAAGTTCTAACTCTAAGGTTTGTTTGCTGTTGATGTTGCCCTAAGCAGAGACTAGCGAGAATCACTTTCATGGAAAGGGCCTGCCAAGCTATCAAAAAAATACTAGTTGCCTGAAATCCTCAGCAAACACTTTTTCACCCAATCTTGATGATACTTTCAGGTAATGATCAGTACACCAATTCCACTTGGCTCGCCAATTTCGTTCTTCTAGGTTAAACCATTCGTTGGCTGTAACCGGTTTCATTTTGAGGTTTCACTGTGTTTTTCTCCTATAGGGATACATGTATTTGGAACTCTAAATCAAACACGGTTTGTTCTAGCTCTTTGAAACTTGACACAATAAAGCAGTTTCAAGTTCTATTTCTATGGTTTGTTTGCTGTTGATGTAGCCCTAAGCAGAGACTGGCGAGAATCACTTTCATGAAAAGGGCCTGCCAAGCTTCCAAAAAAATACGAGTTGCCTGAAATCTCAGCGAATACTTTTTCACCCAATCTTGATGAAACTTTGAGGTAATGATCAGTACACCAATCCCACTTGGCTCGCCAAATTTCGTTCTTCTAGGTTAAACCGTTCGTTGGCAGTAACCGGTTTCATTTTGAGGTTTCACTCTGTTTTCTCCTATAGGGATACATGTATTTGGAACTCTAAATCAAACACGGTTTGTGCTAGCTCTTTGAAACTTGACACAATAAAGCAGTTTCAAGTTCTATGTCTATGGTTTGTTTGCTGTTGATGTAGCCCTAAGCAGAGACTGGCGAGAATCACTTTCATGGAAAGGGCCTGCCACGCTTCCAAAAAACTACGAGTTGCCTGAAATCTCAGCAAACACTTTTTCACCCAATCTTGATGAAACTTTCAGGTAATGATCAGTACACCAATCCCACTTGGCTCGCCAAATTTCGTTCTTCTAGGTTTAACCGTTCGTTGGCAGTAACCGGTTTCATTTTGAGGTTTCAGTCTCTATTCTCCTATAGGGATACATGTATTTGGAACTCTAAATCAAAGACGGTTTGTGCTAGCTCTTGGAAACTTGACAGAATAAAGCAGTTTCAAGTTCTATCTCTATGGTTTGTTTGCTGTTGATGTAGCCCTAAGCAGAGACTGGCGAGAATCACTTTCATGGAAAGGGCCTGCCAAGCTTCCAAAAAACAACGAGTTTCCAGAAATCTCAGCAAACATTTTTTTCACCCAATCTTGATGATACTTTCAGGTAATGATCAGTACACCAATCCCACTTGGCTCGCCAAATTTCATTCTTCTAGGTTAAACCGTTCGTTGGCAGTAACCGGTTTCATTTTGAGGTTTCACTCTGTTTTCTCCTATAGGGATACATGTATTTGGAATTCTAAATCAAACACGGTTTGTGCTAGCTCTTTGATACTTGACACAATAAAGCACTTTCAAGTTGTATCTCTATGGTTTGTGTGCTGTTGATGTAGCCCTAAGCAGAGACTGGCGAGAATCACTTTCATGGAAAGGGCCTGCCAAGCTTCCAAAAAACTACCAGTTGCCTGAAATCTCAGCAAACACTTTTTCACCCAATCTTGATGATACTTTCAGGTAATGATCAGTACACCAATCCCACTTGGGTCGCCAAATTTCGTTCTTCTAGGTTAAACCGTTCGTTGGCAGTAACCGGTTTCATTTTGAGGTTTCACTCTGTTTTCTCCTATAGGGATACATGTATTTGGAACTCTAAATCAAAAGAAACGGTTTGTGCTACCTCTTTGAAACATGACAGTAAAGCAGTTTCAAGTTCTATCTCTATGGTTTGTTTGCTGTTGATGTAGCCCTAAGCAGAGACTGGCGAGAATCACTTTCATGGAAAGGGCCTGCCAAGCTTCAAAAAAACTACGAGTTGCCTGAAATCTCAGCCAACACTTTTTCATCCAATCTTGATGAAACTTTCAGGTAATGATCAGTACACCAATCCCACTTGGCTCACCAAATTTCGTTCTTCTATGTTTAACCGTTCGTTGGCAGTAACCGGTTTCATTTTGAGGTTTCACTCTGTTTTCTCCTATAGGGATACATGTATTTGGAACTCTAAATCAAACACGGTTTGTGCTAGCTCTTTGAAACTTGACACAATAAAGCAGTTTCAAGTTCTATGTCTATGGTTTGTTTGCTGTTAATGTAGCCCTAAGCAGAGACTAGCGAGAATCACTTTCATGGAAAGGGCCTGCCAAGCTTCCAAAAACTACTAGTTGCCTGAAATCTCAGCAAACACTTTTTCACCCAATCTTGATGATACTTTCAGGTAATGATCAGTATACCAATCCCACTTGGCTCGCCAAATTTCGTTCTTCTAGGTTAAACCGTTCGTTGGCAGTAACCGGTTTCATTTTGAGGTTTCACTCTGTTTTCTCCTATAGGGATACATGTATTTGGAACTCTAAATCAAACACTGTTTGTGCTAGCTCTTTGAAACTTGACACAATAAAGCAGTTTCAAGTTCTATCTCTATGGTTTGTTTGCTGTTGATGTAGCCCTAAGCAGAGACTGGCAAGAATCACTTTCATGGAAAGGGCCTACCAAGCTTTCAAAAAACTACGAGTTGCCTGAAATCTCAGCACACACTTTTTCACCCAATCTTGATGAAACTTTCAGGTAATGATCAGTACACCAATCCCACTTGGCTTGCCAAATTTCGTTCTTCTAGGTTTAACCGTTCGTTGGCAGTAACCGGTTTCATTTTGAGGTTTCAGTCTTTATTCTTTTATAGGGATACATGTATTTGGAACTCTAAATCAAAGACGGTTTGTGCTAGCTCTTTGAAACTTGACACAATAAAGCAGTTTCAAGTTCTATCTCTATGGTTTGTTTGCTGTTGATGTAGCCCTAAGCAGAGACTGGCGAGAATCACTTTCATGGAAAGGGCCTGCCAAGCTTCCAAAAAACTACGAGTTTCCTGCAATCTCAGCAAACAATTTTTTAACCCAATCTTGATGATACTTTCAGGTAATGATCAGTACACCAATCCCACTTGGCTCGCCAAATTTCATTCTTCTAGGTTAAACCGTTCGTTGGCAGTAACCGGTTTCATTTTGAGGTTTCACTCTGTTTTCTCCTATAGGGATACATGTATTTGGAACTCTAAATCAAACACGGTTTGTGATAGCTCTTTGAAACTTGACACAATAAAGCAGTTTCAAGTTGTATCTCTATGGTTTGTGTGCTGTTGATGTAGCCCTAAGCAGAGACTGGCGAGAATCACTTTCATGGAAAGGGCCTGCCAAGCTTCCAAAAAACTACCAGTTGCCTGAAATCTCAGCAAACACTTTTTAACCCGATCTTGATGATACTTTCAGGTAATGATCAGTACACCAATCCCACTTGGCTCGCCAAATTTCGTTCTTCTAGGTTAAACCGTTCCTTGGCAGTAACCGGTTTCATTTTGAGGTTTCACTATTTTTTCTCCTATAGGGATACATGTATTTGGAACTCTAAATCAAACACGGTTTGTGCTAGCTCTTTGAAACATGACACAATAAAGCAGTTTCAAGTTCTATCTCTATGGTTTGTTTGCTGTTGACGTAGCCCTAAGCAGAGACTGGCGAGAATCACTTTCATGGAAAGGGCCTGCCAAGCTTCCAAAAAACTACGAGTTGCCTGAAATCTCAGCAAACACTTTTTCACCCAATCTTGATGAAACTTTCAGGTAATGATCAGTACACCAATCCCACTTGGCTCGCCAGATTTCGTTCTTCTAGGTTAAACCGTTCGTTGGCAGTAACCGGTTTCGTTTTGAGGTTTCACTCTGTTTTCTCCTATAGGGATACATGTATTTGGAACTCTAAATCAAACACGTTTTGTGCTAGCTCTTTGAAACTTGACACAATAAAGCAGTTACAAGTTCTATCTCTATGGTTTGTTTGCTGTTGATGTAGCCCTAAGCAGAGACTGTCGAGAATCACTTTCATGGAAAGGGCCTGCCAAGCTTCCAAAAAACTACGAGTTGCCTGAAATCTCAGCACACACTTTTTCACCCAATCTTGATGAAACACTCAGGTAATGATCAGTACACCAATCCCACTTGGCTCGCCAAATTTCGTTCTTCTAGGTTAAACCGTTCATTGGCAATAACCGGTTTCGTTTTGAGGTTTCACTCTTTTTTCTCCTATAGGGATACATGTATTTGGAACTCTAAATCAAACACGGTTTGTGCTAGCTCTTCGAAACTTGACAAAATAAAGCAGTTTCATGTTCTATCTCTATGATTTGTTTGCTGTTGATGTAGCCCTAAGCAGAGACTGGCGAGAATCACTTTCATGGAAAGGGCCTGCCAAGCTTCCAAAAATCTACGAGTTGCCTGAAATCTCAGCCGACACTTTTTCACCCAATCTTGATGAAACTTTCAGGTAATGATCAGTACACCAATCCCACTTGGCTCGCCAAATTTCGTTCTTCTAGGTTAAAACGTTCGTTGGCAGTAACCGGTTTCATTTTGAGGTTTCACTCTGTTTTCTCCTATAGGGATACATGTATTTGGAACTCTAAATCAAACACGGTTTGTGCTAGCTCTTCGAAACTTGACACAATAAAGCAGTTTCAAGTTCTATCTCTATGGTTTGTTTGCTGTTGATGTAGCCCTAAGCAGAGACTGGCGAGAATCACTTGCATGGAAAGGGCCTGCCAAGCTTCCAAAAATCTACGAGTTGCCTGAAATTTCAGCCAACACTTTTTCACCCAATCTTGATGAAACTTTCAGGTAATGATCAGTACACCAATCCCACTTGGCTCGCCAAATTTCGTTCTTCTAGGTTAAAACGTTCGTTGGCAGTAACCGGTTTCATTTTGAGGTTTCACTCTGTTTTCTCCTATAGGGATACATGTATTTGGAACTCTAAATCAAACACGGTTTGTGCTTGCTCTGTGAAACTTGACACAATAAATCAGTTTCAACTTCTATCTCTATGGTTTGTTTGCTGTTGATGTAGCCCTAAGCAGAGACTGGCGAGAATCACTTTCATGGAAAGGGCCGGCCAAGCTTCCAAAAAACTACGAGTTGCCTGAAAATTCAGCAAACACTTTTTTACGCAATCTTGATGAAACTTTCACGTAATGATCAGTACACCAATCCCACTTGGCTCGCCAAATTTCGTTCTTCTAGGTTAAACCGTTCGTTGGCAGTAACCGGTTTCATTTTGAGGTTTCACTCTGTTTTCTCCTATAGGGATACATGTATTTGGAACTCTAAATCAAACACGGTTTGTGCTAGCTCTTTGAAACTTGACACAATAAAGCAGTTTCAAGTTCTATGTCTATGGTTTGTTTGCTGTTGATGTAGCCCTAAGCAGAGACTGGCGAGAATCACTTTCATGGAAAGGGCCTGCCAAGCTTCCAAAAAACTACGAGTGGCCTGAAATCTCAGCAAACACTTTTTCACCCAATCTTGATGAAACTTTCAGGTAATGATCAGTACAGCAATCCCACTTGGCTCGCCAACTTTCGTTCTTCTAGGTTAAACCGTTCGTTGGCAGTAACCGGTTTCATTTTGAGGTTTCACTCTGTTTTCTCCTATAGGGATACATGTATTTGGAACTCTAAATCAAACACGGTTTGTGCTAGTTCTTTGAAACATGACACAATAAAGCAGTTTCAAGTTCTATCTCTATGGTTTGTTTGCTGTTGATGTAGCCCTAAGCAGAGACTGGCGAGAATCACTTTCATGGAAAGGGCCTGCCAAGCTTCAAAAAAATTACGAGTTGCCTGAAATCTCAGCAAACACTTTTTCACCCAATCTTGATGATACTTTCAGGTAATGATCAGTACACCAATCCCACTTGGCTCGCCAAATTTCGTTCTTCTAGGTTAAACCGTTCGTTGGCAGTAACCGGTTTCATTTTGAGGTTTCACTCTGTTTTCTCCTATAGGGATACATGTATTTGGAACTCTAAATCAAACACGGTTTGTGCTAGCTCTTTGAAACTTGACACAATAAAGCAGTTTCAAGTTCTATCTCTATGGTTTGTTTGCTGTTGATGTAGCCCTAAGCAGAGACTGGCGAGAATCACTTGCATGGAAAGGGCCTGCCAAGCTTCCAAAAAACTAAGAGTTGCCTGAAATCTCAGCACACACTTTTTCACCCAATCTTGATGAAACTTTCAGGTAATGATCAGTACACCAATCTCACCTGGCTCGCCAAATTTCGTTCCTCTATGTTAAAGTGTTCGTTGGCAGTAACCGGTTTCATTTTTAGGTTTCACTCTGTTTTCTCCTATAGGGATACATGTATTTGGAACTCTAAATCAAACACGGTTTGTGCTAGCTCTTTGAAACTTGACACAATTAAGCAGTTTCAAGTTCTATCTCTATGGTTTGTTTGCTGTTGATGTAGCCCTAAGCAGAGACTGTCGAGAATCACTTTCATGGAAAGGGCCTGCCAAGCTTCCAAAAAACTACGAGTTGCCTGAAATTTCAGCAAACACTTTTTCACCCAATCTTGATGAAACACTCAGGTAATGATCAGTACACCAATCCCACTTGGCTCGCCAAATTTCGTTCTTCTAGGTTAAACCGTTCATTGGCAATAACCGGTTTCGTTTTGAGGTTTCACTCTTTTTTCTCCTATAGGGATACATGTATTTGGAACTCTAAATCAAACACGGTTTGTGCTAGCTCTTTGAAACTTGACACAATAAAGCAGTTTCAAGTTCTATCTCTATGGTTTGTTTGCTGTTGATGTAGCCCTAAGCAGAGACTGGCGAGATTCACTTTCATGGAAAGGGCCTGCCAAGCTTCAAAAAAATTACGAGAAATCTCAGCAAACACTTTTTCACCCAATCTTGATGATACTTTCAGGTAATGATCAGTACACCAATCCCACTTGGCTCGCCAAATTTCGTTCTTCTAGGTGAAACCGTTCGTTGGCAGTAACCGGTTTCATTTTGAGGTTTCACTCTGTTTTCTCCTATAGGGATACATGTATTTGGAACTCTAAATCAAACACGGTTTGTGCTAGCTCTTTGAAACTTGACACAATAAAGCACTTTCAAGTTCTATCTCTATGGTTTGTTTGCTGTTGATGTAGCCCTAAGCAGAGACTGGCGAGAATCACTTTCATGGAAAGGGCCTGCCAAGCTTCCAAAAAACGGCGAGTTGCCTGAAATCTCAGCAAACACTTTTTCACCCAATCTTGATGAAACTTTCAGGTAATGATCAGTACACCAATCCCACTTGGCTCGCCAAATTACGTTCTTCTAGGTTAAACCGTTCGTTGGCAGTAACCGGTTTCATTTTGAGGTTTCACTCTGTTTTCTCCTATAGGGATACATGTATTTGGAACTTTAAATCAAACACGGCTTGTGCTAGCTCTTTGAAACTTGACACAATAAAGTAGTTTCAAGTTCTATCTCTATGGTTTGTTTGCTGTTGATGTAGCCCTAAGCAGAGACTGGCGAGAATCACTTTCATGGAAAGGGCCTGCCAAGCTTCAAAAAAATTACGAGTTGCCTGAATCTCAGCAAACACTTTTTCACCCAATCTTGATGATACTTTCAGGTAATGATCAGTACACCAATCCCACTTGGCTCGCCAAATTTCGTTCTTCTAGGTTAAACCGTTCGTTGGCAGTAACCGGTTTCATTTTGAGGTTTCACTCTGTTTTCTCCTATAGGGATACATGTATTTGGAACTCTAAATCAAACACGGTTTGTGCTAGCTCTTTGAAACTTGACACAATAAAGCAGTTTCAAGTTCTATCTCTATGGTTTGTTTGCTGTTGATGTAGCCCTAAGCAGAGACTGGCGAGAATCACTTGCATGGAAAGGGCCTGCCAAGCTTCCAAAAAACTAAGAGTTGCCTGAAATCTCAGCACACACTTTTTCACCCAATCTTGATGAAACTTTCAGGTAATGATCAGTACACCAATCTCACCTGGCTCGCCAAATTTCGTTCTTCTATGTTAAACTGTTCGTTGGCAGTAACCGGTTTCATTTTTAGGTTTCACTCTGTTTTCTCCTATAGGGATACATGTATTTGGAACTCTAAATCAAACACGGTTTGTGCTAGCTCTTTGAAACTTGACACAATAAAGCAGTTTCAAGTTCTATCTCTATGGTTTGTTTGCTGTTGATGTAGCCCTAAGCAGAGACTGTCGAGAATCACTTTCATGGAAAGGGCCTGCCAAGCTTCCAAAAAACTACGAGTTGCCTGAAATTTCAGCAAACACTTTTTCACCCAATCTTGATGAAACACTCAGGTAATGATCAGTACACCAATTCCACTTGGCTCGCCAAATTTCGTTCTTCTAGGTTAAACCGTTCATTGGCAATAACCGGTTTCGTTTTGAGGTTTCACTCTTTTTTCTCCTATAGGGATACATGTATTTGGAACTCTAAATCAAACACGGTTTGTGCTAGCTCTTTGAAACTTGACACAATAAAGCAGTTTCAAGTTCTATCTCTATGGTTTGTTTGCTGTTGATGTAGCCCTAAGCAGAGACTGGCGAGATTCACTTTCATGGAAAGGGCCTGCCAAGCTTCAAAAAAATTACGAGAAATCTCAGCAAACACTTTTTCACCCAATCTTGATGATACTTTCAGGTAATGATCAGTACACCAATCCCACTTGGCTCGCCAAATTTCGTTCTTCTAGGTGAAACCGTTCGTTGGCAGTAACCGGTTTCATTTTGAGGTTTCACTCTGTTTTCTCCTATAGGGATACATGTATTTGGAACTCTAAATCAAACACGGTTTGTGCTAGCTCTTTGAAACTTGACACAATAAAGCACTTTCAAGTTCTATCTCTATGGTTTGTTTGCTGTTGATGTAGCCCTAAGCAGAGACTGGCGAGAATCACTTTCATGGAAAGGGCCTGCCAAGCTTCCAAAAAACGGCGAGTTGCCTGAAATCTCAGCAAACACTTTTTCACCCAATCTTGATGAAACTTTCAGGTAATGATCAGTACACCAATCCCACTTGGCTCGCCAACATTCGTTCTTCTAGGTTACACCGTTCGTTGGCAGTAACCGGTTTCATTTTGAGGTTTCACTCTGTTTTCTCCTATAGGGATACATGTATTTGGAACTCTAAATCAAACACGGTTTGTGCTAGCTCTTTGAAACATGACACAATAAAGCAGTTTCAAGTTCTATCTCTATGGTTTGTTTGCTGTTGATGTAGCCCTAAGCAGAGACTGTCGAGAATCACTTTCATGGAAAGGGCCTGCCAAGCTTCCAAAAATCTACAAGTTGCCTGAAATCTCAGCAAACACTTTTTCACCCAATCTTCATGATACTTTCAGGTAATGATCAGTACACCAATCCCACTTTGCTCGCCAAATTTCGTTCTTCTAGGTTAAACCGTTCGTTGACAGTAACCGGTTTCATTTTGAGGTTTCACTCTGTTTTCTCCTATAGGGATACATGTATTTGGAACTCTAAATCAAACACGGTTTGTGCTAGCTCTTTGAAACTTGACACAATAAAGCAGTTTCAAGTTCTATCTCTATGGTTTGTTTGCTGTTGATGTAGCCCTAAGCAGAGACTGGCGAGAATCACTTTCATGGAAAGGGCCTGCCAAGCTTCCAAAAAACGGCGAGTTGCCTGAAATCTCAGCAAACACTTTTTCACCCAATCTTGATGAAACTTTCAGGTAATGATCAGTACACCAATCCCACTTGGCTCGCCAAATTACGTTCTTCTAGGTTAAACCGTTCGTTGGCAGTAACCGGTTTCATTTTGAGGTTTCACTCTGTTTTCTCCTATAGGGATACATGTATTTGGAACTTTAAATCAAACACGGCTTGTGCTAGCTCTTTGAAACTTGACACAATAAAGTAGTTTCAAGTTCTATCTCTATGGTTTGTTTGCTGTTGATGTAGCCCTAAGCAGAGACTGGCGAGAATCACTTTCATGGAAAGGGCCTGCCAAGCTTCAAAAAAATTACGAGTTGCCTGAAATCTCAGCAAACACTTTTTCACCCAATCTTGATGATACTTTCAGGTAATGATCAGTACACCAATCCCACTTTGCTCGCCAAATTTCGTTCTTCTAGGTTAAACCGTTCGTTGGCAGTAACCGGTTTCATTTTGAGGTTTCACTCTGTTTTCTCCTATAGGGATACATGTATTTGGAACTCTAAATCAAACACGGTTTGTGCTAGCTCTTTGAAACTTGACACAATAAAGCAGTTTCAAGTTCTATCTCTATGGTTTGTTTGCTGTTGATGTAGCCCTAAGCAGAGACTGGCGAGAATCACTTGCATGGAAAGGGCCTGCCAAGCTTCCAAAAAACTAAGAGTTGCCTGAAATCTCAGCACACACTTTTTTACCCAATCTTGATGAAACTTTCAGGTAATGATCAGTACACCAATCTCACCTGGCTCGCCAAATTTCGTTCTTCTATGTTAAACTGTTCGTTGGCAGTAACCGGTTTCATTTTTAGGTTTCACTCTGTTTTCTCCTATAGGGATACATGTATTTGGAACTCTAAATCAAACACGGTTTGTGCTAGCTCTTTGAAACTTGACACAATAAAGCAGTTTCAAGTTCTATCTCTATGGTTTGTTTGCTGTTGATGTAGCCCTAAGCAGAGACTGTCGAGAATCACTTTCATGGAAAGGGCCTGCCAAGCTTCCTAAAAACTACGAGTTGCCTGAAATTTCAGCAAACACTTTTTCACCCAATCTTGATGAAACACTCAGGTAATGATCAGTACACCAATTCCACTTGGCTCGCCAAATTTCGTTCTTCTAGGTTAAACCGTTCATTGGCAATAACCGGTTTCGTTTTGAGGTTTCACTCTTTTTTCTCCTATAGGGATACATGTATTTGGAACTCTAAATCAAACACGGTTTGTGCTAGCTCTTTGAAACTTGACACAATAAAGCAGTTTCAAGTTCTATCTCTATGGTTTGTTTGCTGTTGATGTAGCCCTAAGCAGAGACTGGCGAGATTCACTTTCATGGAAAGGGCCTGCCAAGCTTCAAAAAAATTACGAGAAATCTCAGCAAACACTTTTTCACCCAATCTTGATGATACTTTCAGGTAATGATCAGTACACCAATCCCACTTGGCTCGCCAAATTTCGTTCTTCTAGGTGAAACCGTTCGTTGGCAGTAACCGGTTTCATTTTGAGGTTTCACTCTGTTTTCTCCTATAGGGATACATGTATTTGGAACTCTAAATCAAACACGGTTTGTGCTAGCTCTTTGAAACTTGACACAATAAAGCACTTTCAAGTTCTATCTCTATGGTTTGTTTGCTGTTGATGTAGCCCTAAGCAGAGACTGGCGAGAATCACTTTCATGGAAAGGGCCTGCCAAGCTTCCAAAAAACGGCGAGTTGCCTGAAATCTCAGCAAACACTTTTTCACCCAATCTTGATGAAACTTTCAGGTAATGATCAGTACACCAATCCCACTTGGCTCGCCAACATTCGTTCTTCTAGGTTACACCGTTCGTTGGCAGTAACCGGTTTCATTTTGAGGTTTCACTCTGTTTTCTCCTATAGGGATACATGTATTTGGAACTCTAAATCAAACACGGTTTGTGCTAGCTCTTTGAAACATGACACAATAAAGCAGTTTCAAGTTCTATCTCTATGGTTTGTTTGCTGTTGATGTAGCCCTAAGCAGAGACTGTCGAAAATCACTTTCATGGAAAGGGCCTGCCAAGCTTCCAAAAATCTACAAGTTGCCTGAAATCTCAGCAAACACTTTTTCACCCAATCTTCATGATACTTTCAGGTAATGATCAGTACACCAATCCCACTTGGCTCGCCAAATTTCGTTCTTCTAGG